>NC_137454.1:269731677-269965300 GCF_964235325.1 Thermobia domestica | reverse complement strand
GTACGAGTTTTTTTTTAACTGCTGTGTGAATTAAGTTGTATTTGCTAGAAGTGTCGGTTAAAGGAAACTAAAGATCCTACACTCAAACACAAATAATCTCTTTCGAAACTCTAATGGAAAACGAAACGAATCGTCCTAAACATGTTACGCTTTTGAAGAGAAAAAGGGCAAAGCAGTAGTTGCACATACGCTTAATGGTGTTTCTTGGATACAAATTTATAACTTACAAAAGTCATTTTCACGTCATGGTTTGATAGATTAAGGGTTAGTAACAGGAATTCTTACGCTGGTGGTCGTGGGTTCGAATCTCTGCTCTTCTTGTTACTTTTTTCTCTTAGCTACACTTAGTTTGTGCACTCCCAACCCCGAAGTTTGGTTTGAATCACTTATGAAAGCAGGTAGAGAATTAATTGTAGTCGAAATTAGTTTCAAATATGAGATTATAATTACATATTTTGTCTTTAACTTATTACGTATCAATTTTTATATCAAATTTTCAAGTCTTTATTTAATTCATCTTCCGGTGTAATACAATGAACATTTGCAGAGCGACGTCAGTCGGACGAAAGTACTATATTCCATTGTTACTCTAATATACCTAGGTATTTGTTCATATATTTATAAATTGTTTACTAAGTAAAAACTTATGGCGGTTCACATTATGTGTCATATAATAAACCGTACGAAAGCGGACATAGCAGAAGGCGTATTGCAAATATCCCTGGTGATAAAAAGTAGGGGTCTTCTTCACTAGATTCGAACCACTGTTACAGGAGGTTTTGGTTTACATAGCAAGCATAATACCACTTGACCACCAAGTCTCGCACGTTAGCCTCTTTATTAATGCATACTTACATTCACTGGTGTCGCGTAATGTATTTCATAAAATTGTGTTAATAAGTGGGTCGAATTAGGTAGCCCTCGAGAGGGCTGATGGTGTTGTGGGCGAGCATTTATTAATAGTGTGTATAGTCTCCTTGGGACTCGATTACAGCTGCCATACGCCGTGGCATTGAATCCACCAGGCGAGAGATATAGCGTTGGGTGCAACAGATCGACCACGCATCTTCAACACGCTCCCAAAGATCATTAGATGTTCGTGGAGGATTGTTCGACCAGGTTTCCCGCAATGTTCTTACAACAGAGGCCCACATATTTTTAATAGGGTTCAGATCTGCTCCTTGAGGAACCCAGTCAACTATTTCGACATCAGGTTGCCTCTGCAACCATGTCTGAATCACATTTGAATTATGTATCGAGCTATTGTCCTGTTGCAAATATAATATGCCGTCACCTACATGAGCTTTTATTTCCGGAAGCGTTTCATCCAGATGTTTCACATACTTGTGGGCGTTTAGGCGACCAGGAATCCTATAGATTCCTCCGAAATTTGCAGCCTTGCATATCCATGCCCAACAGTGGACAGTTACATGTCCCATTCGACCAGAACGGGAAACGGATTCAGAGGCATACCTTTTTCCAGGGGGGCGGTAAACACGCTTCGGCCCGAAGTTTGCACTGGAAAATATTTTTTCGTCTGTGAAAACGACCTCGTCCCACACACGTGCAATATTTAACTGTGCAAACGCCAGACGGTCAACCATGTGGTCTTCTGTTAGTCGCTCCTTAACAGCTGCCCTTTATGATCTCAAACCAAAGGATTTGAGTCTACGACGGACAGTCGTAACATCACCTGGGAAATTGGTTTCCTCTCGTAACTGTCGGACAGACATGAAAGGGTGCTCACGGCATTGGGCAATTACACTCTGGTCTTCTTCGGCAGAGGAAACTCTTTGTCGCCCACTTCCTCTTTTACGTCTTACATCTCCTGTTTCCTCATATCTCCTCCACCACCTCCGTGCTGTAGCACGGTTAACGACATATCTCGCGCCTGCCTCGCTATAGTTCATGGCCGCACGCTCAATTAAAGGAATCACGCTGCTTTTAACAGAAGCTTCGTAGTGAGCCATTTTCACACCAGAAGCAAAATGATAGCTTTGCTTAGGTTTTTGAACGGAACGTGCTTCATGTGACGTCACGTAACAAGGCGGAGTTTCCTCTCATTGCTGTACACGATATCGGACGCCCTCTGCTGGGTGTTTCGTGACAGAAAAAGTGATTTTAAGCAGTTCATGGCGACCGCTTTGAAATCAAATATAAAGTATGAGAATTAAATTTGTCATATCTGTAGTTTGGTGTAGAGACAAAACAAAATTGGAAACAAAGGTTTAAGAACAACTCAGATTATTAATATAAAACAAGTCAAAGATTATTAATTGTATTATCATACAAGAAATGCGAGAATTTTGAAACAAAGAAAAATAACTTAGAAATTTGCAACTGATGACAAAAAAAAACTAACTTAAACACACTAAAGGGTATGAGTAGGGGGATTAATGGGGACGTCAGCAATGAGGCTATATGTCCTCGTCTCGATTAACGCGAGGGATGGATTTTACAATTTCACTTTGACGGAATAACGTAGAGCATGGAGAGGAGGGGGAAGATACATAACAGCTATAAATATAAAAATAAAAGTGACAATGTTCGGTGGTGAATAACTCTTGAACTATCCGTTCGTTCTCAATCACATTTTGAACATAGATGAAATTCGAACCTGGGAAGCTTTTTGTTATTTCAGTTTGATATTAGAACTTGCGGAAGAGGAGGGGAGGGTAAATATATGAAAATGAATAAAACTTAATAACTCTTGAACAATCCGACTGATCCCAATCAATCAAACATTCAATATAGATAAGGTTCGGACCTGGGATGTTTTCATATTTCGCCTTGACGGCACAATGTAGGGGAGGCGAAGGGTGGCTATGTAAAAAAATAAAAATAAAAATGCTGTCTTGGTGACTTCATCACGCTTAAACCACCGAACTGATCTTAATCAAATTATCAACATAGATGAGGTTCGGACCTGGGGTGGCTTTTATTATATCCCTTTGATGGTAAAACGTAGGGTAGGAGGAGGGTAGGGGAGATATCTATAAAAATGAATAAAACTTAACAACTCTTGAACCACCTGACCGATCTCGATCTAATTTTCAACATAGACGACGTTCGGGCCTAGAAACTTTTGTTTTAATATTTTCCTTTGACGGTAGAACATAGGAGAGGATACGAGAAGGGGAGATTAATATTTAAAAATAAATAAAACAACTCTTGAACCATCCAACAGATTTCGATCAAATTTTCAACGTACATGACATTCGGGCCTGGGATAATTTTTGTCATACCGTGCCCCCAACATGGAGAGGGGAGAGGGATACATAAAATCATCGAAAATGACCAATATCAAAAAGTGCTTTAGTAATAGTAAAACCATAACATATTACTATTTTTCTTTAATTTAGCCCAGCGAAATCGGGGTGCGACTTAGATTCGAGGACGTCTTAAGTTCGAGTAGTTATCGAGAAATAATTAAAGATATTAACGTGTTATTGAATTACTTTGCTAATAATAATAATAATAATAATAATAATAATAATAATAATAATAATAATAATATTATTATTATTATTATTATTATTATTATTATTATTATTATTATTATTATTATTATTATTATTATTATTATTATTATTGAAGATTTGATCACTCGAATATTGAAAGATGAAAATATTCAAATACCTTAAGACAATTAAACGTGTGTCATCGCCGACTAATGATCACCAAAAATTCTAAATTTAAACAAAATATTCACACATGGTTCCGACTTGAGAACCTCCAGATTATTAGCTAGCGCTTTGAGCACAGATCCACGCTCTATATGCGCTAAATGGTATGTTTTAGTATGTTTAAATTAGATTCCTTGCCTCCAGTTACAAAATTCGAAGTTAGCAATTTTCGTTCTTTCACAATTGCTTCAGATGTTTTTTAATCATATAAGTCAATAATCTTTGGCATAGTTTATATTAATAACGTGGTTGTTCTTAAACCTTTCGTTCGCTATTTGATTTCTTCTCCACACCAAACTACAGATATGATACGTTTAATTCTCATACTTGTCATTTGGTTTGAAAGCAGTCACCATTATCTGGTAAAGGAATTTTGTTCACCACGATTCATGAGTTTTGTAACAAAACACGTCAAGAAATGAGTTAAATGAAGGCTGCAAGAGCTTATATCAAAGTTGAGTATTGTGAGCTAGTGACAAGCATGTAATAACGTCTCGTATTTGAAAATAATGTTAGCTACTTTTAGTTCACTAACTGGTAATAGATTTAATTCAAGCTTAAAGAATTGGAATGAACAAACTCAGTGTAGCTTAAAGAAACAAAACGTAAGAAGAACGGACGAGATTCGAACCCTGGACCACCAGTACAAAAATCCTGTTCACTAACCCCTCACCTAATAAGCAATCAACTTCCATAAGTTTTAAATTTGCAAGCAAATGATACCATTATACGTTTGTGCAATCAATGTTTTGCTGTTTTCCTCTTCAAGAACGTAACATGTTTACGACGATTCGTTTCGTTTTCCATTAGAGCTTCTAGAGAGATGATTTGTGTTTGAGTATAGGATCTTTTGTTTCTTTTAACCGACAGTTCTAGCAAATACAACTCAATTGAAACAACTGTAAAAAAAAAAAAAAAAAAAAAAAAACTAGTACTGTCTTAGAAAGTATTCCTAAAAGGGAGAAACTCCATCGTGCACCCTGAACAGTGACGGGAGTGCGTTGAGCGAGGCCAACAGCAAAATGGGGTCCATTGAAGATTCGTAACTCCACTTTGAAGGGTTTTAATTAATTTCACACTTTTTCATCAATGTCTAAAATGTAACTACTTAGCCTTAGATGAAAAGGAAGTTGTGAAGAAGCTATAGACTGTGAAGTCTACCGAAAAGATTTATCACGTCCTTGCAGCAACTATTTCCAGCAAAAGGGAATAAGTACATCAGACCTAAGTTTTCAGAAACGCTAAAAAACCTTCTCGAGGCGTATTTGTATTTGTTTCAAAACGTGTATAACTGATTAATTGTAGCAAAAGAACTGACAAACTCTAAGACAAGAAGAAGAATCTTGTATTGTAGCACTGCAATTGGTGAGAAAAGCTTAAAAGTGGACAAAATATTTTTATGTACTTATTCCCTTTTTCCAATCAATGGTTCAATTATGAGCCTAAATTTTTGAGGTGTTAAAAATAATAATAATAATAAGAAAACTTATTAACTGGTAGATTACGCTGGACTCTTAATTGTGTATATGGAATAATGGAACTTGGGGTTATACAGAGGATTTTGGATTTCTGTTGGCGATCAATTAAGCCTAGTAGGAAATACCGGTTGGTCCGGATTTCGAACAGTAATGAAGATAAAGATTGATTGAAATTTCAACTTAGAATGAAATAAATAAAAATCTAATCTTATACAACTCTCATTGATAGTAGTGTTCCGTATTTGTTTAGACGCCTATTCCTTTATAACTTTACCTATGGTGCATGGAGTTGTTGGTTAGATCCCAGCTCGCGCTGAATGAACTTTATTATGGACAAACACCGTGTGCATGAGTTTTCTCGGGTTTCTCCAGTTTCCTCCCTCTTTCTTCATTAAACGATTTCATTCGTTTCTCACCATCACTGTCTCCTTTAGCGTAGTCGGCATAACGTGGGACGTAAAACTTAAATATTTCGTTTCGTTTTTCTTTTATAACTGTCTCTCACTTTTCCTGTGACGAGAGCATCATCTAAGCGAGTATTCAGTGAATTAAACCACTATATTCATAGCACAATAGTACAGAATGAAGTTTAGCTCTTTGGCAATCTCCAGCATGCAGAGCAAAAAAAGCCAATACATTGATATTGAAACAGTAGTTAACGAATTCCTCTGCGAAAAAGATCACCCGTACTGTTGTGTTTCAGATGATAATTTATTATTATACTTAGTTGGTTGAAATACTTCCATAGTTGTGGGGGCGAGATACTGAAAAAACCCCTACCAAGAGGTGAAGGTGACATGTAAAAGTAGTCAAATACGAACGAAATTAGTGTCGAATTCATATGCAAAGATGAAAAGTGACACTGTGGATGCTGCGTAAGTCCAAAATAAGCCTTGGTTGGCTTCGAGTTGACAATGGGAGGGTGACAGGAATAAAGAATCGAAAATATCCTATATTTGTGTCGAATGGATTGTTTTCGAGATCACTGAAATAAAAGGTGATATTTCAGATGTGTATATGTCCAAGGTTGGCCATATTGAAATGGGGTCATAAGGAGATCCAGTAAATACTTCAGAAAAGTTCCTTTTTGGTGCGTTTCAAGACACTGAGAGTGAAAAGTGATAATGCACAAATCACATTCTGAATTATCGGAGATATGACTTCTGGGGAAGTGTCGTTGCTCCAGGGAGGCATTACTAACTGATCACTCCCTAAAATCGTCACAGTTTTGCAGGGCCGTAGACAGAAATTTATTTCAGCGATCGAAAGCTTGACAGGAATTTATTTCAGCGATTGAGGACATATTTTACTAAAATGTCTATCATCCAGGGGCGGATCCAGGATGATTGTTTGGGAGGGGCGGTCGTTCGAAGTCAAATCAAGGGAAGAGCGGATTGCAAAAGAAAAAAAAGGAAAGAAAAGAAAAGAAAAGAAAAGAAAAAAACAAATTTTGAAAAGGAGAAGTAGCTCTTCTGCAGAATTAACATTCTTAAGAAAGTAAGGCCTATCTACTTTAGCTTTTAATTTAAGTTTAAATTACAAAGATGAAAAATACTTGGGATATGTTTTATTTTTAAAATAAAAAGTATAAAAAGTTCCCTATTCTGGGGGATGTGATCGCCCGAACGCACTCCCCCTGAATCCGCCCCTGCTATCATCATCTCTAAAATTAGATATAATTTACAAAAAAAAAATAGTGATTTCGTGGGGGCAAAAGCTCTTGATTGCAAATGCCTGCATCCTGTGTATGTCCCTGCTGCTCTGAATTGTCAAAAGCTCCTCTTCAAAGGTAAGACATAAAATATAAATAATAAACGTGTAACATGTAATACAATATAAATAGAAAATATGTTATAATTAAGAAATACAAAATAATTATAAAATAAAGTTGAAGGATAATTTTAAAAAACGTTAAAACTTGAAAGTAAAATATACCTTTAAAACAATTTCTCATTTTTGCAGGGCTACAAACAGTGAGGAGTGCCATGTAAATTTAGTAACAAATATAATATTGGAAAATTATTTCGAATTAAACTAGCTGTGACTACATTACTTCAAAATTGAACTTGTGGAATATACAGTATGAGCGTAGCTCAAATAAAATAATCAATAAGAATGGTCTTGATTGGAAGCTCGGACCATCCATGTAGGAGTAACTTACATTAACCATTCACCTAACAGACAATGACGCACAGGGCTTGGCACTACTTTATCAGATGGTTCTATCAAATGTAACTTAATTAAAACAATAGTAACAAATTTTAAAGCTTTAAAAAGTGTCCTGAAGAAGAGGAAGTTCATTTTGCACATTGTAACTAAGTTACAAGAGGTTTACGCCCTATCTGAACGGCGCATCCACCGAGTCAACTTTTGGTATATCCCCTTAAGGTAGCTTTCAACGCAGCTAAGGAAAACGTATGTGAATGAGTAATAGAATTCTCCGTAGCAGAATGGATAAAGTCATGGTTCGATAACCACAAGGTTCGTGGTTCGAAACCCGTCGCCGAAACCAGACTTTTTAAAATCTTAATTCCTCAGTTCTGAAGATCTTTCTCTCCTTTCGTAATCATCTGATGCTCTAAAGAGAGTTCTCCACATTAATTCGACAACTGCCTAATGTGATTCTCGCAGTTCGAAAACTTCCCTTCTTATCTTTCACAAAATCAGAATTTTCGTCATAATACGAATGCTGTCCGATCATTTTTTCCCCAATTCTAAATCTGTGTATACAAATCATCCCTCTCTGTTTCCATACTTGAATCCCTCTCTCTCTCTCTCTCTCTCTCAATGTCACCCAGGAGGTCATATGGCTTGAGATCAAACCTCCGACTCTTGAAACGAAATGTAAGCTCTTTAGTAATGTGCTATCGTAGCTCTATAGGTTTGTTGTTAAAACCAGTGTCTATTATACTTTATTCGGGGGGGGAGGAAGAGATTCTCCGGCGACATAAGATTTTCACTTTTTATTAGTGTATTACTATACATTTGATCAAAAATACGAATTTATGAAGCTCAAGAGAGGGGGAATTACACCCTCCTGTCCTGCCCAAATGACGCCCCTGAGACATTTGCTTGCACTTACTGAAAAGAAATTAAATGAATCATTGAATAAAACTAGTTTCTGTCCGTAGATATTTTAGAGCTCTTGGCAATTTCCATAGATTTCTTAGGGAGCATCTTACTAGCTTGCACTCTTTAAAGAAAGAAAAGAATGAAACTAAAGATATTTATGAAGCTCTGGGAAGATTGTGTGACTTTCCTTTAATTTAGGCTGTTAAAAATATTTCAGTACAAACGAATGGGAAAGACTGTTTTAAAGCTATAACGTTGTAAACTTGATTCCTGTTTCTTTTTCAGCTGAATGGAAAGAGTGTACTACGTCACACACACTGTTTTAGACAAGGAGAGGTGGAGGACGGGGAGGAGTTGGAATAAATACTAGATGCAACTAATCGATTGATACATGTATTGCGGGAATGCATAAGAAAACTGGGCAAGAGTTTGTTATTCATTTGGACTTAGAATTTTTGTAACTAATTTTATACCGCGGACTGTACAATATACATAAAGCAACCACAAGTTTTTGAATATGACATACATTGTATATATATATATTACGAAAAACGACATGTGATTAAGTTTAACTTGAGTTTTCTCCATTTCTGGAAATGTTGGTTAGACCACTGTTGCACTCACCCCCTGAATTACAATAATGAAATTAGTTCAAACACAATATGCAGGAGAACTTTTTTGTACACTTGGATAACACAAAACTTTATTGCCTCAAAGACATAACTAAGATACAGAGCAAGTGTTAAAAGAGATGAAAACTAAGAGACTGCTTATGAGTTATGATGAAATGAAAAATATTTCTAATGGTTATAATGCATCATTTTTTCTTTATAAATGAGCCTAAGAAGTAAAAGATGTTAAAATTGAATTACTTTTTTATGGTTTGAAGCTATAAGAATGAAAATGAAATGAAAAATATTTTAATAATAAATTGCGTTGCTAATATAGAAACTCAAAGGAAGTTTATTCTAACTCCTTCATTCAATGTGATTATAAAAGATGTACAAGACAACACGCAAATAGTTTTCAAAATAAATGGGAGTCTATTCCGTTTGAACTATGATCAGTGGACAGAGTTTAAGTCGTCATTATTCCTAATTGAAAACGAGGGTAACAGATTTCATTACCAATATACTCATTTGTACATAACATGTAACATTTAAGTAAGTTCTTATGGTTATAATGACATAAAAGCTATATCCTGTAAGTATACAACCAAGGGATACATTCGAAAAAAAAATTGCTTTTATTTTTTATATTGATTGACGTCGTTTCATTTCGATTGAGTAATTAGAAGCTGAGAAAATATAAACTGAAAATAGAGGGGTTTTGAGATGAGTTAGGAGATTGGTTTTTTCAGATGTGTTGAGGGTGGTTTGAGTAGGTATAGCGGTGAATCTATGAAACCTATTTCCGTTTATTTTATTTCAGTTGATTATATAAGATTATAAATGCCAATTTTTGGGCTATTCGGGAGTACTTTTATGGGGTGAAGGGGCATGTCTCTTAAAGCTTGAATTTCTTAGAACCCATTCCTGTTTGCTCCGTTTCAAAATCATAATTAAGAGCTGCGGAAAGATTTTTACAATGTTATTACAGGGTAATTTGGCTATTCAGGGGTAGTGTTATTGGGGGAAAGGGTGATGTTTTGGAAACTGAATTGTTTGGAAACACATTCCCTTTTACTGGGTTAAAATATCTTAATTAGGGACTGATACAGAAAATAAAGAACTTGAACATATTGAAATTACTTAGGGGGTGAGTGTTGCCAACCCATGGGACCAATATTATTATATACCCTCCTGATGGTCCAAACTTTTATAGTGATATCCTGAAAAAATAAAATTCTGGAAAGTTCTGAAAAAATATTCTGTTGCTAACACTAAATGGATGATTTATTATTAAATCTTGGGTGTTAGTGGTTTATACACATGTTGTTATTTAAATTTAACGCGGTAGGACGTTTTCTCGCGGTTGAAATATTACGTCTTTGGATCTGCTGCATATCTATCTGTGAGAGACTGCGTGTGTTTAGCGTCTCTCTCGATTTAAAATATCACTATAAATTAAGTTCAATATTTTACGTTCTAATTGAAATATTTTAACGATGTAAACTGCATTTCATAGAACAAGGTCCGCTCTTTAATTGCTTTCCTTATAAT
This sequence comes from Thermobia domestica, assembly GCF_964235325.1. NCBI lineage: Eukaryota > Metazoa > Arthropoda > Insecta > Zygentoma > Lepismatidae > Thermobia > Thermobia domestica. Next base: position 269,954,902 of record NC_137454.1, on the reverse strand, counting down.
TTTTTTTTCGTAAAGTTCCAAATAAAGGAGATAAATCGTAATAAATTTAAAGTTTCATACTTCGGTTATTTGTAATAAAATCGAGATGAGATATTTATGAGTGTACAGATTAAGGATAGGTGTTTAATTTTTGTGTCTATAGTGTTTTTTCGTAAAGTTAAGAGATAAGAGAGAGTTTTATGCAACAAGTTATGACAGTGGCATTATGGGATAGGGTAGAAATGTAATTATGTGTAGTTTAATTTTAGATATGTAATTATGTGTAGTTTACTTTTATATATATAATTTTTAGGTAATAAGTTCTTTATAGTTAAAATGCTAAAGTTCTGATTAATTATATTTTTCATTTAGCTTGAAGATATTCTGGGTAGCTGGGTGAAGTTTGATTGAGCAAGTGAGAAAATAGAGAGTTTTATATCAAATGACTTTTTACCAGATTTAGTGACTGAGTGATTCTGGGACCTCGGATTTCTGAGGAGTGTTCCTATTTAGATACTCTCAACCCTTTTAAATTTTTTGGCCTGTATACAGGCCATGGCGTAGACCTTCGGAATTTGCTTTATAAATCTCTAGTAAAGCTTTTCACACTAGGTTTTTTGCATTTATTCAAGTATGGAAACATCAAAAAAGATGTTTTATGGGCATATTGCAGTCACGTGTGCGATGCCTGGTGGCAGTGACATCACAAACAACGAAGGCGGCTGTTAAAAAAGGGTAAATTTTAGAGCTTTTCTAAAAAAAAAATCGTGACGCATCCCTGTTAATCTTGGAAACGTAGTTAGGACCTCGTTTCTTTCGTTTTAAAGCAGCGTTTCGAAATGTAGCACTCTAATTTCTCTATTTTATACCAGAAGCGGGAAAATCCCGCCAAAATCGAAAAAATGCATTTTTCAGGAGAAAATTTCCTTTTTTTCTAAATTTCTTCCCTCAGGGACATATAGACATATTAGAAGTGGTACCGTTAGAAAGCTACTCTTATTTGTAACAAAGCGACATACAAATCATGATCCTAGAGTAAATAGAAATGTGCAAAGAATTTTTTCAATATTTGAATTCTTGCATTATTTACACATTTTTAGTCGATTACTTTAGTAAAGTATCACCAGTATTATCACTATTTATCCTAAAATCATGAATCATACCTCATTCCCTTGGGCATGAATTGGCCTTTCGAACGGTATAAGTTGCATATCCGTATCATGCATTTGAGAGGAGAAAATTCCCCCAAAAGGGAAATTTTTGTAAAAAAAAAATCATTTAAACAAAATTTCCATTTTGGGGGAATTTTATCCTCTCAGGTGAAGGATAGGGATATGCAAGTTATACCATCCGAAAGGCCGATTCATGTCAAACGAAATGAGGTACGATTCATTTTCCTACAATGATTAGTCTTTAAGCTGAAGCGGATTGGATAGAAACTGATTGAAAATGTATTATCGAGGGAAAATTGGTAAATCGGCTATAGCGTCCAGACTATTTTTCTCTGTACATTCTTCGTTCCTCATTATTTTCACAATGAAGCAAAGTTTTTTTGGTAACATTCGCATGTACGTGTCATACACCTGAGGGGAGAAATTTGCGATAAAAGAGTCAAAAAATCCCTTTTTCCCACTTTGAGCAGGAATTTCTCGCATTTGGTACGTAATAGGGAAATTTGACTGATGCAGTTGGAAACTCTGCTTCATTACAAAAGAAGGAACGAGGTACGAACCATGATCCTAGAGTCAATAGTGTTGGTACTGTAGCTGCTTCACTGAAGCCTAGAAATTATCTTAAAAACCCCCAAATTTAAAAGGGTTAAAATGGGTTTAAAGTAATTTCTCCCAGAACATGCATATGCACACTACTTGTACTTACAAAAGCTTTATCTCAAAACAGCCATAAACAATGCGCTCATTCTATCGAAAATAGAGTGTATAGTACGAATGACCGGATCTTGATCTGGCCAGATCCTAATATGCGGATCTGATAGTGTCCGAGACCTTGGGATCCGGATCTCGGACCTCGATCCGAAATCCGGATCTCAGATCTTGATTCGCATCCAAAGCTATATCTCAAATTGAGATACATTTGAATAAAATTCATCAAAAGCAATTTCACGAAGTCCTGAAAGGAAAAAAAATTAAGAATATTGGCTAGACTATTTGTCTCCGTCAGTCTACTCAAAAGATCAAATGCATACTTTACCAAAATAATCTGATTTGATACAGATGAGAGGTCGAATGTCGAATCTAGGTCTTTACATGATTCCAGGACCGAGATACAAACCTGGGACTTCAAACATATGAAACCACAATATATTGAATATTTAAAATTCAAAATATTTAAAATTGAATATTCAATTATAATTTGAATATTTAAAATTCCTCAAGAGAGCTATTTCATTGACAGTTAAGAAAACATAAGCAGTTAAGACAAGTATTGACTAGTTTTTGCGTGTATTTATGCTGTCTGCTCGAAATATCAAATGTGTACCTTTTTATAGTAAATCAGAATATGGGCACCGAGAATAAATCGTGAATATTGGTGCCTGTTATCTACATTTGAAATTTCGAATTCATACATAAAATCGGGTTGAATACAAAGATAAATGTTTGAGATCTGGAAATCGGAACATGTGCTAATACAAAGATCGTAGCCAAGTAATGCAAACGGTAGGCACTTACAATAATTTCGCATGTTTTTTGTGGAACATTAGAAACTAAAAAAATAACTTTTCAGGGATAAATCACGCTATAACATAACTTTTCATGAGTGTTATTTTAAAATGCAAAAACTGTAGTGGCAATTTGTTTGAAATAAGAGTATTTTCATTTTTAACAATAAAGTTAAGTATTTTTACATTGGGGAATAGTAGCAAGGCGAATTCCACTGATTAGAGTGCTAGTTGTTATGGGAGTTTTCACATTGAACAGGAAGATTTCCATATGCGAGTATCAGATTCTCACAACTCACCTTGCGGAAAGACGTGATTTATCAGGAGTTTGGCCAAGACTCTTCTGAACTTAGCCTGTAGACTGCTTTTGATCTCTGTAGACGGCTATATATATATATATATATATATATATATATATATATATATATATGTGTGTGTGTGTGTGTGTGTGTGTGTGTAGTTGGTTCAAAATGATTTAAAATATCACTATCTCTATCTCACCTTAAGACCTTAAGGGGTCAATAGAGATGTAAATGTTCGTAAATCACAAAAGATGTAAGAGTTAAGTGTTAACTTAAATCCGATAATTCCCGAATGAAGAGATTTATATGCGACCTAAATATAGCAACAACACTCGTTATGTTACAGTTTCGAAGCTAAAATTAACAGTTAACCTTCTTGAAGAGCTCTCCCGACAGCAGAGAAAATTTTAAAATCCAATTATTATAAGTAGTACCTCTGACAACCTTACATTTCACATTACAATCTCCCTTCATCCTGACAAATGGGCAAGTCAGTTACACACAATGACGCTTCAGCCGTTCCAGAAGTATCTCAGTTTGGGTTTGGAAGATCATGCTTCGGTGAATCTTGACTGTTGTGATGTGCTGCTATTAGAGAATCAGAATTAATCTCTATACTAGATAATGTGGATGATTATAGTTTCTCGTCTTAGAAGACGGAGAGGATATGGTATTATAACAGGGAATAATTGATACATAAGAGTTAGATCATCAGTATTTAGGAGCAACATTTAAGATAATCAGTTACCTTAAATGTGCTCCCGCTTAGCCGAGAACATCAGGCAGGTATAGCCGAGTGGTCTGCGGCATTAGGCTGAGGATTGTCTGTTGTGGGTGTCGTGGATTCGAATCCCGCTTTGGGCATGGGTGTCTTAAACTATCCTCATGTACTTCTATGTCTCTGTGGTGTCGTAAGGGTTACGATATAATCCATGCAAAGTGTTCAGCATGTTAAGTAGAGATAATTTGGTAAAAAGCGGTTACCTTTTTTAAAAAAAAAAACATTGGTTAGCGGGGTACCTTCGGTGCCCGTGTTTTTGGGTTCGGTTTTCTCAGCGGCATTCAAAACAGCGCAAGGACAAAAACAGCGCATGCAATTACCGCGTGGACATAAACAGCACATGGACAAAAAAGCGCAAACACAAAAACAGCGTATGCAATACCGCGTGGACGAAAACAGCACATGAGTGAAAACCGCGCAAGGACAAAAACAGAGCATGTAAATACCGCGTGGACAAAATCAGCGCATGAAAAATAACCGCGCAAGGACAAAAGCAGCACATGCAAATACCGTGTGAGCGAAAACAGCCATGGACAAAAACCATAGATGAACATTTTCCACTAGGCTCTACCTCGCGCTCGAGCTCACTTCTTTTAACTGGGCTGGCAATCACTCGGGCTCGCGATCACTTACCTCAATTTCTCTCGCGTTTTCGATCACTTTCCTCGACTGTTCTCGCAGTCATTCGCGCTCGCTGTTACTTGGGCTCGCGCTCATCTCTCTCGACTGGGCAGGTACTCACTCAGGCTTGCACTCACACGTGCGGGTCAAGATAGGAATTAGCTTAAGAATCACTGCCACAGACGGCTCAAATTTTTATAGACATCGTTAGGGAAAAGGAGTCAAGAACAATTGAAGACTTTGGGGCAAAAATTGTCAAGTCCAAAAAGTGAAAGTAGAGGAGATTGTTCATCTTGATCCAATTTTCTTCAAACTTGACACATATATACTAGACCGAAAGTAAATTCTCATGTATTTCTTTTGTTTCTTTCGGAAAATAGATTGAGGAGGCAAAGGACCTCTTTTCAATAAAGTGTCCCCTCGATTAAAAGGGCAACTTTAAAGAAACGAAACTCTGCCGGTGCAAAGATGACTTCCAAGTAGAATTAAAGGGGCAATCGAAATAACAAAAGACCCCGCACAATCCTTATGGAAATTGGATTTTGGGGAATTGTTTGAAACCGTGGTGTTCTTAAGAAAAGTCTCAATGGGCACATCCAAAAATTACTGACAGTTTGGCCACTACAGGGCCACTTTTTTGAAAGCAGCCATAGATAACGACATTCTGGATTTCGGTAAAAATGACTTAAACCGTGATATGTTGTAGATATTGTGATCCTGAGAAAAAGTTTCAATGGGAATAACCAACAATCACTGATCTGTTGGCCACTACAGTGTTGTCTTTCTGGAACGGTATGCTTGATTTGGTGAATATGCTTGAAACGGTGATATGTTGTAGACATTCTGACTCTGAGGGAAAGTCTTAATGGACAAAACTAGCACTGATTGACCGTTGGCCCACTACGAGGACCTTTTTTGAAGGTAACCGAAGATAATGATGTTCTGCATTTCGCTGAAAATGACTGAAGCTATGATATGTTGTAGATATTGTAATCGTGCGAAAAGGTCTTAATGGGCACAACCACTAATTAGTGACCGTTTGGCCACTTTTCTCAATCTGAATTTCTGTGAAAGTGACTGAAACCGTGATATGTTGTAGATATTGTCATGCTGAGAAAAAGTCTCAATGTACACAACAAAAAATCACTAATCGTTTGGTCACTAAGGGTCCAGACTTTTTAAAACAGCTAGGCATAACGATACTTTTGATTTCGGTATAAACGAATGAGTTGAGTTGATTTTAGTTTAGCGTTCCTTTCAGCAGCGAGGCTATATGAGACGTGGACCTACTGATTAACGTGGAATCCGAACCACATGAGCTCCCGCCGGGAATCGAACCCGGGTATAAACGAATGAAACTGTGATATGTTGTAGATGTAGTGATCCCGAGAAAAAATGTCTAGGGTTTTCCAGGGGTTTTGTTTTTCCTGGAAGATGAACATCTGAATATTGTCTATGTTTAAATGATGTTGGCCGCTACTATCCCCACATTTCCGGGTTCTGGGATAGCACTTTTAAGGGCTTCATTCAATTCTACCAAAATTCCAGAGTACGCTTACCTTCTGCTGTTTTAAAAAATGTGGTCCCATAGTTGCCAAAGGATCACTGATTGGTAGTTGTGTCCATTGAGACTTTTTCTCAGGATTACAATATCTCCAACATAACACGGTTTCAAGCAATTACACCGAAATTCAGAATAACGTTACCTCCTGCTGTTTTTTTAAAAATGTGGCCCTGTTTTGGTGGTTGGTGGTTGGGCTTCTTTAGACTTTTTCTCAGGATCACAATATCTACAACATATCACAGTTTTAGTTATCTTGATCGAAATCCAGAATATCACTATCTTCGGCGGCCTCGTAGTGACCAAACGATCAATGATTCGTAGTTATTCCCATTAAAACTTTTCTCGGGATCACAATATTTACAACATATCACGATTTCAGTCATTTTTACTGAAGTCCAGATTGTTGTTATCTTCGGTTGTTTTCAAGAAGTGGTCGTGTAGTGGCCAAATGGTGAGTAATTTTTGGTTGTGCCCATTGAATCTTATTCGCAGGAACACCATATCTACAACATGTAACGGTTTTTAACAATTCCACCGAACACCAATTTCCATAAGGATTGTGCGGGGTCCTTTGTTATTTCGAAGGGGGGCATTGCCCCTGCAACCCTTTTCTCGCAAAAACGAAAAAACCCGTATTTCCTACTTTGAAGTCACCTTAGCACCGGTAGTTTCGTTTCTTTAAAGTGGTCCTTTTAATCAAGGGGACCCTTTTTTGAAAAGGGGCCCTTTGCCCTCCTTAACCTATTTTCCGATAGAAAAAAAATACCTGTCGATTTATTTTCGGTCCAGTATATATGTGTCATGGTTGAAGAAAATCGCATGAAGAGAAACCTTTTGAAGCTATTACTTCTACAGTTTCACTTTTTGGACTTTTGCCCCAAACTCTTTAATTACAGCATAGGTCCCTTAAGTTTGACAACCCAAATACCATTACTGTGTTTCAGGTTGCATAATTAACATACACTCTTTCTAGTTAGATATGTGTAAGAACAAAAACAGCGCTTGGACAGAAACCGCGCATGATCAAAGACCACTAACTAACTAACTAACTCTATGGCCTATGGAACCCGGAGGTTCAGTGCCGCGTTCACAAAAGCACTCCACTGACTTCTATCCTTAGCTAATTGCATCCAGTTTCTACTTTGTATTCCTATCTCTGCGAGATCCATCTTAATATTGTCCTCCCATCTGCGCCTAGGTCTTCCTAATGGTCGTTTTCCTATGGGTCTACCAGTCAAGACTTTGAAAGCGTTTCTACTTTCTTCCATTCTAGCTATATGACCTGCCCACCTAAGCCTCTTAGGCTTGACGACCCTAACAATGTTGGGTAAACCGTATAAACTATGTAGTTCCTCGTTATGAAGCTTCCGCCATTCCCCATTCTCGTTCCTCTTGGGTCCGAATATTCTTCTCAGGATCCTGTTCTCAAATACTTTCAGTCTATGTTCTTCCCTCAGAGTAAGCGACCATGTTTCACAACCATACAGAACAACAGGCATGATTATCGTTTTATATATTTTAAGCTTCAAATTCCTCGACAGAATTCGCGACGACAAGAGATTTTGAACCGAATAGTAACACGAATTCCCTGCTTTTAGTCGACATTTAATTTCTTCGTGAATATGATTTTCGTCTGTTAATATTGATCCTAAATATTTGAAAGTATCCACTTTATCAAAAGTATTATTTAATATTTTAACGCCTCCACAATTTGCCGTATTACGGTCCCGACGCACTTCCATGTATTTAGTTTTCTCTGCATTTACTTCTAAACCCATGTCCCTGCAAGCGTTTAATAAGATCTCTGCATTTATTTCTACTGTTCTCCTATCATCCCCTATTAAATTTACATCATCAGCATATGCCATAACCTGGTGAATGCCGTTCAACTCTATCGATCCTGGTGAATGCCGATCAAAGACCAAGCAAGGACAAAAACAGCGCATGCAAATACCACATGAGTGACAACAGCCATGGACAAAAAACATAGATAAACAATTTTGCACCAAGCTCGCTCCCGCTCAAGCTCACTCCTTTCAACTGTGCTCGCGCTCATTCGGGCTCGCGGTCACTTACCTCAATTGGGTTCGCGCTTCCTAAAACTTGGCTCGACTGTTCTAGCAATTACTTGCGCCCGCGATCAGTTGCACTCGCACTCACTTCTCTCGGCTGGGCTCGTACTCACTCGGGCTCGCGCTCATTTTCATCAACATGGTTCGAGATCGCTATCACTTCTCTCAACTGGGCTCCCCACGTGCGCACGAGCTCGCACTGACTTATCTACAATGGGCTGGCGCTCACTAATCGTACGTGGGCTCGCTTTCACTCGAGCTCTCGATCAGTTTTAGAAACTGGGCTCGCGCTCACACGGGATCGCACTCAATTCTCTCAAATGGGCTCGCGCTCACTTATCCTAAGTGGGCCCCGTTTACTGGGACTCGTGCTAACTTCCCTCAACTGGGCTCGCGCTTGCGCTCGTTTCTCAAAATTCGGCTCGAGATCACTTCCCCCAAGTGGGCTCACGATCACACGAGCTAGCACTCAATTCTCTCAAATAGACTCGCGTTCACTATTCGTAAATGGGCTCGCGTTCACTCGGACTCGCGCTCACTTGTGCTCGTGCTCAGTTCCCTCAACTTTCGTCGCGCTTGCGCTCATTTCTCAAAACTGGTCTCGAGATCACTTGCAGAAACTGGGTTCGCGCTCAAACGGGCTCACACTCAATTCCCTCGAATGGGTTCGTGCTCACTAATTCTAAGTGGGTTCTCATTACTCGGACTCGCGCCCACTTCTCTCAACTGAACTAGCGCTAACTTCTCTCAACTGAACTCGCGCTCACTCGGGCTCGTGATCACTTCCATCAACTCGGCTCGAGCTCGCATTCAGTCGGGCTTGCGATCACTTACAGAAAATGGGATCGCGCTCACACGACCTCTCACTTAATTCTCTCGAATGGGCTCTCGCTCAGGCTCGCGTTCACTCGGACTCGCTCTCACTTCTCTCAACTGAGCTTGCGCTCACTGAGGCTCGCGATCATTTCTCACAACTGGGGTCGCGCTCATTCGGTCTCGCATTCACTTTCTTCGACTGAGCTCACGCTCACTCGGACTCGCGCTTACTTAATTCATTGAGGATTGTTCTCAGTCAAACTCGTGCTCAATTATTCAGCCCGAGCCCGAGACTGGCTGAAGGCGAGTGTCGAGCTTACGAGCGTCGGGCTCGCTAGTTTGGACACCTATGACAAAAGCAGCGCATGCATGGTCCGCAATGAATTTCGTTTCCCGAAGCAAATATTAAGGCAATATTTGTGTGACTAATATATCAAAACACACTAGCTCTTGCGCTGAATCCCACTCTTGGCTGGATCGCACTGACCTGCAGTATTAAGAACTTTACTATAGACCTCATCTTACTGCTGATTTCTACCAGTCAGGACTATATTAACAAGTAACACTTCCTTAGTATAACACTTCCTTAGTTAAGATTTTGATCAAATTTGGCAGGTACATACTACACATAAAACAAACCAATGCGAGTTTTTAATTTTCTGCGGAAAAAAGGTTTTATGGGGCAGAAGCCCCCACCCAAAATTTTGAAAATTAATGTTTGAAAGGCAAAAACAAGTGGACCGAAGTGAACGAAATTGTAGACGTAAAATGAAAGAATACGGGTTTCGTATATTCCTGGAAAAAATGGTTAAATGGGGCACGAACCCCTACAAATTTTTTGATCACGAAATATCAAAACTGCTAGGGACAATATGCAAAAATAAAGGTACATGTTTTTTTTTTTTTATTTTCTAAGGGAAAACGGTTTTAGGGGGCAAAAGCCCAGTTCAAAATTTTGAAAGTTGACGGCAGAAAAGGAATATGAAGCGCACCAAAGTGAATGAAATTGTGCACCGATATTGTAGACGTAACATGAGGTAATAGAGGTTTCGTATTTTCCTGAAAGAAACGATTGAGTGGGGTACGGACCCCTCGAAACCTTTGATCACGAAATATAAAAAATGCTAATAACAGTATATCAGAAATGCCTAAAGGACATGAAGAATTGGGACAAAAATTTGTGTAGGGACAATAAGCAAAAGGTAAACGCATACGAGCTTTTAATTTTCTGCGGAAAAACTGTTTTCAGGGTTAAAGCCGCACCCAAAATTTTGAAATTTAACGCCCGAAAGGCAAAAGAGTGGACCGAAGTAAACGAAATTGAGCACAGATGTTATAGACGTAAAACGAGGAATACAGGTTTCGTATTTTCCTGGATAAAACGGTTGAGTGATTTACGGACCCCTCAAAACCTTTGATCACGATATATCAAAAGTGCTAATAACAATATTTCACAAGTGCCGAAAGGACATGAAGAATTAGAACAAAACATTGTTTAGTGACGATATGTAAAAAATACACAATTATATTTTTTAATTTTCTGCTTAAAAAACTGTTTTAGGAGCAAAAGTCCCCAACAAAAGTTTTGAAATTTGACGTCCGAAAGGGAAGAAGTGGACCGATATTGCAGAAATAAGATGAGGGAATACGTGTTACGTATTTCCTGAAAAGAGAAAAAAACTGTTCGTTGAACCGAGGATTGGGTGGCGAAAGGGGTGCACCGAAGCGAACGAAACTCTGTGTAGATATTGTATATGTAAAATAAGGCCTTCCGTGTTTCTCAAGTTTCAAAATAAGGCGCCTTTAACCCTTAAAATGTTTTTCCGCATAAACAAAAACACGTGTCGATTTATTTCCTCCTTGCTGTTGATGTGCCAAATTTGAAGCAAATCGGATACGGAATAAAGGCCTTATTTCTCATATATAATATCTCCGCACAATTTCATTTGCTTCGGTCCACTCCTTCCTGCAATATTACGGTAATATTTACTTTCTTTCGGATGGGGCCTTGGCACCAACACTGTTTTTCCGCACTTTTCGATTATTGTTTTGCAAGTTGTCTCTACACGAATTTTCGTTGTAATTCTCCATATCCTTTAGGAACTTCTGGCGTATACTTATTTGCACGTTTGATATTTTGTAATCAACGGTTTAGAAGGTCTGTGGCCCACCCGTTTTTTATATATATAATAAAATACGAAACATATATTCCCTCATTTTAAGTCTACAATATCTATATACAGTTTTATTCACTTTGGTAAACTCCTCGTCTTTCGGTCGTCAACTTTCAAAATTTTAGGTGGAGGCTTTTGCCCCCTAAAACCGTTTTTCCTCAGAAAATAAAAAAGTATTCGTTTATTTTTTGCGTATTGACACTATTCAAAGTTTCGTTGCAATTCTTCATGTCCTTTACACGCATCTCACATATGGCTATCATCACTTTGATATTTCGTGATTAAAGTTTGGAAGGGTCCGTGCCCCATCTAACCATTTTTTCCAGGAATATATGAAACCTGTATTCCCTCACTTTACGTATACAATATATGTGTAAAATTTTGTTCACTCCTGTCCACTTGTACCTTTCTAACATCAACTTCCAAAATTTTGGGTGATCGCTTTTGCCCTATAAAACTGTTTCTCCTCAGAATATTAAAAACAAGGAAACACATATTCGCTTGTTTTATTGTAGTATCTACCTACCAAATTTTATCAAAATCGGAGTGTTACAATTAGGAAGTGTTACTTGTTAATATAGTCCTGACTGGTAAGAAAAAGGAGTAAGATGAAGTCTATAATAAAGTTTGAAATACTGCAAGTCAGCGCGATCCAGCCAAGAGTGGGGTTCAACGCAAGAGCTAGTGTGCTTTGCTAGATTATTCTCACAACTATAGCCTTAATGTTTGCTTTAGAGAGGATGTGCATTGCGGGATGCGCTGCTTTTGTCATAGGTGTCCAAACTAGCGAGCCCGACGCTCGTGAGCTTGACACTTGCGCTCAGCCAAGCTAGGGCTGAATAATTGAGCATGAGCCTGAGCGAGCTCAAACCTCAATGAAATAAGTAAGCGCGAGTCCGACTGAGCATGAGTCCATTTTCATATATGTAACAAAATCAAATCGCAAAATCCTCCCCTGTTCTCTATCGTGTCTGATGGTTCCCGTGATGTGAATGGCGAAGAACAATTACGTATTTGTGTCAGGTGAGTTGATGAAGATCTCTGTTCTCGTGAATGAGACTCGGGTTCGATTCCCGGCGGTAGCTCATGTGGTTCGGATTCCGCGTTAATCAGTAGGTCCACGTCTCATATAGCCTAACTGCTGAACGGGGCGCTAAACTAAAAAATCAATCAATCAATCTGTTCTCGTGAAAGTTTTCTTGTGTTCTACAGTATATCAAAAAACTACTGGTGAGTTTATAGCTTCAGTTATTCTGGATGAGATGTTAAGACTCCATTTTTCCATTGCTCAACTCAGTGGATAAGTTTATGAAGGCTCTGGAAATACGAGTGATGGCTCTGGAATTAGTGTTCCATCTATTATATGTAAACAGCACCTTCTTGCCTTGTACGTACATTGTGGAGCTGACAGTACTAATCTTATGATTAAGAGTGCCTGCCTAGTGCTTCAGAAGTAGTGAGAAACTCTTTGCAGTGGGTGCACGAATTATGAGTACTGTTTTCACAGTCACTTTCACTGAGGTCACGATTTTCTGCTCTAGTTGAGGCTAATGCTTGTGGTCTCGTCTTAAACATTGTAAACATTAAATCCTTGTGTCCCACTAGGTGAATTGTAGACAGTCTAATAACGGGAGTTGAATAACACTATGAAGAAATTCTTTCTATGTTGGAAAGATGAACACTGACGGAATTATTAACACATCTTCAGGATCAGTGGCTGGGCTTTTGCGGCTTTTTGAAGAAGGGTCTACGTTTCTTGATCTCATATGGCTATAGATATTACCACTGGTTGGCGCTTTTTAACAGGACAATTAAAGACCCAATTTCAGTGTCAAAATGGGAAACAATACAAATCATAAATGAAAACATGAACTTGAATAATATGCTTAGTCACTGATCATAAGTTCATTGTACAATCATCAAGCTTATAAATTAATATAATCGCCCTGGAAATCCCATTAATTATAATAAATATTGTCAACAGTACCACAAATAGGATTTTTTGTGTCGCTGGAATAGAACCTGTTATCACCATTGATAGGATTTATCTATCCTAAATTGCGGCACTTTAATTCATGTTATGTGACATTTTGAAAATTAAGGGGGGTGCAATGACATCAGCCTTTCTTTACATTTGACCCACAATGTTGAATGAAGGGTACTGTCCCCCCAGAAAATTTTTGTTGGGCACGCCTATTTATATAGTTAGGCCTTAATCCAAACTGGTATGTTATATTCCTTCCATTATAATACATAATATCCTCAGGAGGTAGTGAGGATCCGAATTTTTGCGAAAAAAAAATGAGTATTTCGCAAGCCGTTAAACTTACGGAGCTGAAATTTAGTGTATGTATTATAATGGAAGGAATGTATTGAAAATAAACGGAATGTGTCCTAGCATTTTTTTAAAAAATTCTCCTTTATGGAGGGGGCATTTTCTATATATGGAAAATTGGTAGAGCTGGTTTGTTAAAATGATAGAAAACGATCGATATTAGTTAAGAAAAAAAAATCAGAAACAAAAAAATACAGTGCTTTGCTTCATATGTCCATTGCTTTCTACTATAATAATTGCTGAAGCTTATGTTTATTATATGGAGCGCTTACAGTACAGGGCAATCAACCCATTAAGTTGTGAGAAAAATAGACATAAAATTTGTAAGCTTAAGCTTAATTACACGGAAATTTTAAGTTTGGATTGTATGCATAATTATATGGAAAATTTTACTCCTTTTTTCCTATACGTTGGTCTACTTACCTTGGTTTGGGACTTCCAAATTACATTCTTTTTTCCACTGAAAAGTATCGATAATTCATCAAGGAAATAATTATATTATGATAATTTAATTGAAATTCATCGTAATTTGGCCCATGGCAAATAGCAGTGTGGTAATTGAAGGGGAAGAAGGAGGGAAATTCCCATTCGCCTCTGAACACTTTCCAGAAACCTAGTTCCCTTTAGCTTTCTAGAGGGGGGAGGAAACTTGGTAATGGCATCAAACCTTCATGGGTAATTACAAAAATTAAATTTATAAACAAATAAGAAATCATCAGTTTTTTAGGCTTTAATTGCTAATTTATGAACAAGATTCCCTATCGAAGGTGTGGTAGATAAAGTTTCTGTTCTCCATGAGTAGACATTGTCAACTAAAATGGTCAATATGGAGAAGATGTTGTATCGTGATAGAGATATGATACTTCTTGCTGAGTATTTCAAAACTGACGGAGAAAAATCGTTATCAGACTTAAGTCTAGTAAGCAGGTTGTTCATGAGGAGTTGTATAATCGGGTAGAAGTATTATCAATTTCCACGAAAGAGTGCAAACGGGGATTTCCCCTTATGAATTTACAGATGAATGATATTAGAAATGAACTAAGTGTTCAAACATTGTCTAACTTGTTGTTCATCAATGTTAATGGCCCACCGCTAAACAAGTTCAAAGTATACGTGCTAGTTATTTCTTAGCTAAAGGATGGACATCCTCCGCTGCGGATGATTTACCAGAAAAAGTTCTGGAGGCCAACAGGAAATAAACCCGATTTCAGATTTGTTTTAAAGTGGCAAATTACGAGTTATGAAAAATGTATACTTGTATTACTAATGGCTTATTTGTGTTATTCAACTTTGTACCTAATTTTTAATAAGTCTCTTCTTTGCTTTCGTAAACTACTTTGAATAAATATTCATAATAATTGCAATTATGCATATTTGTAACTTAAATTTAACGTGGTGTTTTAGTGATTACACAAATTACAATTATGAGCATACTTTGTGGAGATGCTCTCACAGAGGGTACCCGAGCACTGATTTTTCAAGTCTTTTGTGAGAAAAGTACTGTGAACTCAGAAACCATAACCTTTTCCATATTGTACAGGGGTATTTTCCTGTGAATCCTGTGTAAGTTTCTTTTGGAATGCGTTGAGAAATTAACACTTGCAAGAATACTCCCTTAGTACAAGTATATTTTAGGCACACACTAATTTACCCCCACCTCGAAGTGCTTCAATTTCCTCACTGACAAACACTTTACCATTTGATATTGTAAACGTCAGATCCACCGTTATTGTAACAGAGTGGTGCTTGAGCGATTGATTAGAAATTCAAACTCCGATTAGTGACAATTTCACAGTCATGTTTTATTAGAAATGTAAACTCTTTAGTAAGTACAGAAGAAGCCGTCAATCGTGTTCAGAGTTGATGACGATGGATTTTGGTGAGTCAGAGTAGGTCACAGTGGATGAGAGTGGTTCATGGTGGGTGGTGGGTCACGGTGGGTCACGGTGGGTCATGGTGGGTGGTGGGTCATTGTGGGTCATAGTGGAAGGTGGATCAGTGGGTTGTGGGTCAAGTTTTCATTGACCCACACACACTCTGGTGGTTACATCATGCAATGTATGATTAAAGGAACCTGTAAGGTGAAGAAAAAATCAAGAGAAATCAAGTTTTTATTTACTCTTTCAACAAGCCTCCGACATCAAAAGGGCAAGTCATAACTTAGGTGATAAATGTCATACAACGAACACTTTTATTAATACCTAATAACGTACAGTTACAACACAACCATATCGCTCTCCTGAAGTTCTCGTGTGTATGTTTAAAAATCTAGCGTTGTGCCACGTCAACCAGTCTATATATTTTGTTGTACCTTCGAAGTGAAAGATATACACTATTAAATGTGTTGATGGTTGGACTCATTACAGTCAGAAACTACAATAAATAGAGTTTGTATCTTCTAGTATTCCTGTAATTGGAAGAACTTGTGTAAAAGATATTTCGGATCCAGGTACGAAATCCGAATGCAGAACCGAAATCCGAATGCAGATCCGGATCCAGATGCGCAGATTCAGTCGAGGAGTACACTCTCATTTCCCTGTACCCCGCTAATGATTCCCATGTATATATAATGTAGGACTCTAAATACGTTCACAATATCACGATAGTTATAGTGATTCAATATAAATAGGGACGTGAAGTCCTGGTTTTAATTTATCCCTGAAATCGGTGTTTTTTTTTACGATTAATACAAGCAAATAGAGGTTATTTGCTTTATTCCGTAATGCTTTTGAAAAGCAAGTATATTGTAAACATAGAGAAAGTGGTCCGTAAAAGCTAATTAAACTAAAATTTAATTTTAAAATTAAACGAAAAGTTTTAAATTTTGAAATTTTAAATTTAATAAAATAAATTTAAAAATATATATATCGACCAAAATCCACACTGCTGTGATTCTTAACATTTTCTTCACTTCAAAACAAACAATCAAATTACAATATACCTATCTAAAACGCAATTCATAACATAATATGTCTTAACATTTTCCTCACTTCAAAACAATCAATTCACTATATACTCATTTAAAACGCAATTCATATCTTATCAACACATTTTCACTTAATTGCGAATTTATACTTTCTTCAATGTTTTTAATTTTTCAAAGGACAAAATTCAATATTTCGACATTTGCTTCTTTAAGATTTTGCCTCTTTACCGTAACTAAGGAGTTGTATTCTGAAAAATATCTTTCAGAATCAACGTTGGAAGGTGGAATTTTGCTTCAAGAGCACAGGCAGCAAAATCTCAGGGGCAAACCTTCACTAACCAACCGGTCTAAAAATAGCAGAACTGATGGTCTTCTGTGCACCACAATTTGTTGCAAAGGATACTTGTGTTCTTTAATTACTATTACCGACTAACATGGCGATTTCGCGAATCTATCGCTTTATGCAGTGCACTTCGGTGTTATTCCAAAAAAGTACTAAATTCGTGTTATTTCGCGATTTCAATCACCAAAACCGGCCTTCTATCATATACATAGGTATATCTATATACTTTACTTTGCGTTTTTCAAGTTTTCGATGTCATCGTTGAAACGAAAACTTCATGTCGCTAAATATAACAGAATACATGTAGAAAATTATATCAATAGCACTACTTGGCAAAAGTTACTTTGCTAATTTAACCTAGTGATAACAGTATACCTTTTAACCAAGAATTAAAACAAACTAAATGCTTAATGCCTCACTCTTCTTGATTAAAATAACCGAGTAGGCCTAAGTTCGTGAAAACATTTTTGGAAATTTTCTCCGGAACTCCTTAGTATAAAAAAAAAAAAAAAAAAAAAGTAGACTGAAAGAGCAAAGCATGATTTAACCGACTACTAGTCGGTTACTAGAACCCCAGAAGATTTCCCCAAAAGGGTTGTTCCAATCGAGACTAATTTAACCTTCATTTGGAAAGTAAAACGTATCTGTGTTCATTTCTTTTTTATTATTATTCCAATCTTTTCTCGTTCTTTTTCTTTCTGACCTTCATTTTATGAAGGTAATTAACAAGTTCGGATACTTCGAGTGTAGTGGAAGAATAGTCGAGGTGATATACACAAGGTATTTAGTGCAAATCCACTTTCCTTCCAAATAATACTTTTAACTTCATTTTTTCTCACATTGTGAATGATAAATTCTCTTTTCTCAAAGTTCTCCATTCAGAGATTAGATGCAATGATCATGCATATATTAACCAAGAAAAAAGAGAGAGTGGAAATGTATCTTGTTAAAATTTCAAATACACATAACTGAGATATAATTTTTTCTTCAGTTTTTTCTTTCTCGTGATGCAACGTGTGGAAGGATAGACAGAAATAGAAGGGAGAAATTCTTCCCCCATCCGCGTGGTCAGATTTTGTCTGCAGCTTTACGCTCACTCAATCTTTCTCTCTCCTCTCCTCTAAATAAAGTAACAATGTTAAATTCACCACTATAGATGCGTGTACATTCTCTCGGTGCAATAACTCTGAAGTGGTATACCTGTCTGATGTCACACTGTTGGTGTACGTGTGAGTGCGCGCTCACATCTATCTTTCTTTGATTGTCGATATTGTTATTAGCTTCTGCTAACTATGATTTTTACAGAAAGATATGAGAACAATAAATAACGCAAGAAAAGTGTATTTTAACAATAAAACTTTGTTTTATAATGTTTTAATTATGAGAAATAGTGTTACCATAAACTTAAAACCTCATAAAGTCATTTATTTTCTCACATACTGTTATATTAACCTAGCAGCTCATATTCACTCAAGAAAATTAGTCAACATAACGTACGGTAATCCACGTTGCTTTAATCATTTTTTTATCATTAATATACCGAGGTTAATATTTAAAACATATAATATTTAGCATATAATATTACTCGCGTTATATTGACCAAATTCTTTTATTTGTATCTAGAATTATACATTTTATGTAGTTAAACACAGTGAATATACAGGGTGATTTTTTAAAACTCACGGATTTTATTTGGGTCTAGAATTTCTAACTGAAGTCTGATTTCCAAGTGGTTGATCGCAAATGATCAAGGAAGAATGAAAGATTTACGGAACTATGTTTACTGGTTTAAATTCTTCCAGGATAATATCGACCACGCCCCCCCCCCCCCCAAAAAAAAAAAACAGCAAATATTCTCTAATGTACGTTACAGTTGGAATGAGGTTTTGGATTTTTGAAGCGAAATTGCAGAATAGAAATTAAGTGTTAATGAGAATACAAATTAAGTGTTAGTGGTAACACCCATAAATCACATGTTGAATAGCTCTAACCAGTTTCTTGCTACAAACGATGGATAGATCTCTTGGGCGATTTAACTGACATCTTCCACATCACCCGCCTGCTGGACCGATGCTTTCCTGTCTCCTTCAAAAGCGATCCTGTTTCTTCTACTATATTCACTAGCGACCATATTATGTTTCTGTTTGGAGCAGAATGTGAGGGAAATTTGTTTCTAAATGTCCTTTCCGTAGCAACAATATATTCGGTTCTCCAAAACCTTCTAACGATAAACTCATGTTACCCCAAAGAGTACACTATTCTCACTGTGTCCTGACCATACTCACACAGTAGCACAGAAGTTTACAGCACAATTCCAAATGCAACGGCCCAGTTTCCTGTTTCTTATTGATCTTGGCGAGGTTGCCATCTAACGAAAAAAAATCAAATCTTCACAGCGCACTGCACCTCATTTAAATTCTAAGTACACTGGTGAATATTTGCTGTTTTTCTTGAGGCATGGCTGATGTTATCCTGGATGAATTTAAACCAGTAATCATAATTCCATATATCTCCCATCCTTCCTTGATCATTTGCCACAAACCGCATGGAAATCAGACTTCAGTAGTAAATTCTAGACCCAAATGAAATCTGTGAGTTTGAAAAAAGATACCCTGTATAAATAATGCTAACAATCACTTCGTTGTTACATAGAAGGAAACAGAATAATTTTCCACTAAGGCGCAATTACGTAAAGTATTCTTTCCCTAAGCGCAGTACTTAAACCAATTCAAGATGATACGTTTTGCTTCACTGACTCCGTCTAGCCATGATAGGACTTTCTTTTGATTACTCATATTACAGAAAAGTGCAAAATTTTACGTTTAAAAAGAATAACGAAAAATATTATCGCCCTTGGTATACGTGTGAGCACCATGATCACATTCACGATATGCTATTATTTAACAATGCTTCAACTTCAATTACCGAGGTTGCATCACCTCAGTAGCTTCATCCCTTGGTACGGAAAGTACAAAACACACATAGAGATAATTTTATAATACTATCGTTACTAATATATGAGAAATGAACGAGTTTCCCTGTTACCCACACAGCAATAAAATATTTTCAAAACGTTCTTAAAACGTACCATCATTTTCCTTCAGAAAATGTATCCTACTTCCCTTAAGGAAATATATTCCATATGTTGTTGAAAACATTTTCCAAATAATACTGAAAACATTCTCTGAATACACTCAGAAACGTTGTAGAAATATTTTATACGACGTTAAAAAGTTTTCCAAAAAATGTTTTCTGTACGATTTCCAAACATTACAGAAAATGTATTTGAAATATTTTATACAGTGTTAACGGAAAGGTTTTTAAAATGTTTCGCATGGAATATTTTAAAATTATTTACCAATAACACAGAAAATAATTTGTCAAAAATGAAGAATTTTTTTTCTAAATATCTTTACAATGTATTGGATACATTAGTTGAAATGTTTTCTGAAGATTTCTAATTCATTTTTAACAAAGAGTAATGTTCTATAAAATTCTTAAGCTATATTTATTTGTGAAAATTATTATTTTTTTTAAAATGCAAAAATTAACTTATTGTTGTTAATACAAGTGCTGAGAACATCGGCTGTTCGATTTTCAACAAATAAGTGAAGTTTTTATTTAGTGAAAGTGTATTAAGGAGTGAAAAATGTTATTCTAAACTTCAGTAGACTTAAATGGTGAAGCCTTTTTCTTTTTTGTTTGTTTGTTTTGTTTTGTTCAAAATTTCGCCAAAAACTGTTATAGTGTTTAAACCAATCGCATAACATCATGAAATCATTAGGCTATACAACAATGAGAGGTTCTGTAACGTGCTTTTATTTAACAGAATTCAAATTTCTTCAACAAACAAATAGAGAAAAATATTTCAACGAAAATCCTTCTACAATCTCAGAAAGGCCTGGATCTCAATGATTACGAATATTTTGATTGCTCTCACTGTAACAAAACATTTCCTACAAGAAAGGGTTTAAATATACACAAATCGAGGAAGCATTCTACAGAGGAGCTAAATAATAATTCGAACGATTTCTCTGAAGAATTAACACTATTAAAATCTAATTCATGGATAATAAAGAGAATACCTAGAGGAGCTAGAAGCGCTTTAGCAAACAAACTTGCCTCAACCATCGTTGATTAGCACTTGGAAGAAACTCTTCATTTTCGCTTTCTATCACCTTAAAATTGCAAAAAAGCGTGCTGCAACTTCAATCTCAAACATTATCAAAAATAACCTTAATGATTCATATGCGCCCGAAACACCTCCTGTTAGAACCAAAAGGCAGAAACCTAAGTTTGATTTGGCTAAAAGGATAATATCTAAAATATCAGACTTTGATACAAGAGGCGCCTTAAGATTATCAACTTCTGATGATACGTTGGCACCTTCCAATGAAGAAACATTTCACTGCCTGAACAAGCACCCGGCTCCATCAAGAGCCCTTGAAATGCCGGACCCGCATCTAATCAAGATTCATCTGTATACGTAAATGAAGAAATGGTTCAGAAAGCCATAAATAATTTTGCGTCCGGCTCAGCGTCTGGGATAGATGGGATTTCCCCTCAACATCTTAAAGACTTGATCTCGAGATCTGCCGGTGAAGCAGGATCTTTTCTTTTGAGTCAGATCACGAAATTGATGAATCTCATCCTTAATGGAAGAGTAAATCAAGAGGTGTGTCCATACGTGTTTAGAGCTAACCTCTGCACCCTAATGAAGAAGGACGGGAGAATCAGACCTATTGCCATTGGCAGTGTTTTCAGACGTTTGGCATCAAAGTTAGTAGTGTCCTCAGTCTACAATCAATCTTCTCAGTATCTACAGCCTCATCAACTGGGATTTGCAACACCAAAAGGCAGTGAAGCTATCACTCACACCACTCGAACATTTATACATGCTAATAAAAATTCAAACAATGTCATTATAAAAATCGATTACAAAAATGCCTTTAACTCAGTAGAACGAGACATCATTTTAAAGAAAGTTAAACAAATCATACCTCAATATTATTCATATTTTTGGCAAAGCTATGCAAATCCATCAACGTTATTTTACAAAGAAAGAAGAATATCCTCACGTGTAGGAGTTCAG
Organism: Thermobia domestica; assembly: GCF_964235325.1. Lineage (NCBI taxonomy): Eukaryota > Metazoa > Arthropoda > Insecta > Zygentoma > Lepismatidae > Thermobia > Thermobia domestica. The sequence goes on along the minus strand of NC_137454.1, from coordinate 269,933,220 downwards.
CAAGGTGATCCAGCAGGCCCGATGCTATTTAGTCTATCAATACATCCAATTGCCCTTTCTCTTTCTTCAGAGCTAAATGTCTTCTACCTTGATGACGGAACTCTTGGAGGATCACGACAATCCATGTTGGAAGATATAAAGAAGTTGATTACAAATTCAGAGAAAATAGGTCTACAAATAAACCCACAAAAATGTGAACTTTTCTTCAATTCGGAAAAAAGCGACCCTAAAATCGTATCTGAATTTTCAAACATATTACCCGTAATACGAATAGTGAAAAATAATGAGATCTCATTCCTGGGTTCACCACTACACGAAGAAGGAATCGAATACCATTTCGAGAAACACCTGAATGATCTCAAAAGAATATCTTTCCGATTAGAAAGTTTACCAGCCCACATTGCTTTCTTTTTGCTCAAAAATTGCTTTGGCATTCCTAAACAAACCTACTTTCTCCGAACAGTTCCAGCATGGGTCAATCCCTCCAGACTTCTACAAATGGATCACATACTGAAGAAAGCGTTACAAGCAACAATAAATTACAATATCAACAAAACGCAATGGACTCAAGCAAGCCTTCCCATCAGAGTCGGTGGTTTAGGCATAAGAAAGGCTTCAGACATATGCCTGCGCACCACATTTTGCAAGATCTACAACCAAAAGAACTAGCAAATTTTGACATCTCTCTTGCACTTTTTTTTTTTTTTTTGCAAAACATGCACTAAATGAGAAGCTCTAAAGACTACAGTGCATAAACCACAAACCAACTAAAAAGCACGATTGCTATCTAACCGAGTCAAGACAGGGGCGCAGCAGGGGGCCCGAGCGCCAGCGAGGGGCTACGTCCGTAGGGAGAAGGCACGCCAGCGACGGGGGTATACGCATAAACGATGATGGTGTTAGAACAATTAAAATATCTGTAACAATTCTTATCGTCAAAAAGATTAACTTAACTTAATCTCGATCCTTCGAAAAAGTTTCACAGCTGATACACGAGTGTTTAGAGGTCTGCGAGGAATCGGGCCGAGCCCGCGGGCCGGGCTCGGACACTAAATTTTTTAATATACAGCCAAATTTCTCGGTACTAACTTTGTAAATATACAATAGAACAATATTTATTAGACCATTCTTTCTGAAGAACTTTTAAAGCACAACTGCAAAATTAAACCTCTAATCGCTGTAAGCGAAAATACAATTTTGCGTTAATTATTAAGTTTCTGTAATTCCGGCTTACTTCGGGCTCATTTGATTATCACATGAGTCCGGGCCTAAATGCTAAAACATTTCGGACTTGGGTCGGTCCTTGCAATATAAATTCAGGGGCCGGGCTAAAAATTCCGGCCCGTGCACACATCTACGTGTGTTAGAGTGTCTTCCTTTCTTATCTTTACGATAAGAAGTAGTGAATGTAGGGTTATTACCTGTTCTTATTTTTTACTTCTTTTCCATACTTTCTAGTTGATTTTACGCTTCATCACCATGACTGCAGAAACTTTATAATCGTTCTCTATCGCACTTTTTTTTTTTTTAATAAAGTATGTTAGAATTACATCCATCGAAGATGTCCATAACTGACGTATGACGTATAACTAGAGTGTGGAGCGATTGCAAGCGTTGTTTTTTGATGTGGCCCAGAAAAGTGAAAACTCCACCTAATGGCAACGAACATGTTTCGGAAAGCTGCAAAAGTAAATATTTTTTTGAATGTAGAATATGCTTGTATATTCACTGTCTTTCATTTTCTGAGAATAATAACATACATTTAATAGCATGTGCGGAATTAAAAATTAAGTTGTTCATTAATCCCCAGTTTCAATGTAACTTCTACAAGTTAAGGCTCATTATTCATTACTATGATTAATATTATACTTTCTCTTTATTTCTTTCCCAAATTTGTTATTAAATAATCTAATCACATAATTTTCCAGACAGAATTTTAAGGTGTTCATCAGCAAGGAATGAAATTTCTTCTTACGCTTCGTTGTTTAAGAGTAGAAAGGGCTAGTACCTATTTGCCTTGTTCTTGTCAATTTACTTAATAAAATATGGAATACGATATATGGTATTTTAACTGAAAAAGATAGTACCCTATTAGATATACAACCTTTCGGCAAACAAAGTGTTACAAACAACCAGGGAAACTAAGATAGATAAACTAATATTCAGATCATGTCTTTCACCCCCACTTTAAACGTCCAACCGCCGCCACTGATCAAATTTTCATATTTTTAACAAATATATTGTTTATGCTGCTATAATTAGTACAATGATTGCTGATAATGCTACTACGATACTCTCGTGATAAAATTTATGATGTACACTTGAGGATATCGCAGAGACGACTTAGATATGTACCATTTGTTATTTTGGAAAAAGATAACATCAAGATTCCTCAGTATACCAGTGACATTTCACAGAGATGTGTCTCATTGAGATGTGAATGGGCTATGTCGGGACATTCCCGGAACGCTGCGTGCTATTAGGGTTTGCAGCTATCGGCTGGCCAACTTCTTTACCACTATTCTGCCGCCATTCTCCCGAGTCGAAAAATGCGCTCATATCGACCGCCTGTTGACTCACTCTTTACTTTCATATAAATTCCATTCGACTCACTTTACATTTCAATATATTTTTTTCTACAAAAGTCCGTTTGTTTGAGGAGATATTGTAAATTACTTTCTGTACTGATTTCTAGCAGTACACTGTCAGACTTCCTCTGGATCCACTCCTTTCTTTCCGCCACCGGCCCACTTCCGACACGCTTTTTCCGCCTGTAATTCTGAAAATCTACGTGGTAATTAGAGACGCAACAATTCATATTTTAGAACAACAATCAAGATTCAACTTCCCTTTCTTTTCTTTTAGTCAACAAGTTTTCATTTTCGCGTCCTTCTTCTGCCAGTGCGTGGCACGGCTACTTTCGTAGCATATTATCCGCGAGTCAAACAGTCGCGGGTGGCCCTTTCCCTGCGGAGGCGAACATCGGCAGCAATTCCCCATGGGGACACGAGTTCAAGCGGGCATCGATCCCAGTATCACCCCTTGAGGTGTCACAGGGACATATAAAAATAATCAAAAATGCCGAAATTTGTCAAAACCATAGGGTTCGGAGTCGCTAAAGTAAACGGTGAGGCTTCCTATTGTTTTCATTTATAAATGCAGACCTATTGGTATGAGGCAAGAAGGGGCTAAAAATAAAATATCAAAGATGATCATGGCCTCTGATTCTGGATCGGTCTAGGGGTCCTAGACCTCCGAAAAGTTTGCATGACCCCGCTATGATTTATTACCCTTTCTTGGATCTTTACTTGGGTATCTGATAACGATCCCCCCATCCAAAGTTATACCATATATTAATTCTGGTTACATGTACCTGAACGAGGCCCTCCAAAGTTATACATAAATCGTCGCCACTGTATATGACCAGTATTTGCGTCGAATCCATCGGAGTCGTTGAGATGAATACAGTTTTAATCCAAGTTCAGCCCTCATTGGTATGATGTAAAGAAAGGGAAAGAGGTCCGAATCACCCAACTACTCCGATTTATTAAGCAGTTGCGATTCCCCAAACAGATCCTGTCCAAAATACACTAACTCTTCCTATTCCGTTAACAGTTCCTATTTCTACTACAGTTCGGATTCAATTAACAGTTCCAGTTTCTAACACATTTCGGATTACAAAATAGTTCCTAGCCATTAAACAGTTTTGATTCGCAAAACAGTTGAGGTTTCAAATCCCCTAACGGTTCCGATTCCCGTTCCGGTTCCGAATTACCAACCTACTCAAACTGTATTGTAGATAAATATATAAAATCACGAAATCAGAAACAACAAAGTTCACTGTTATTACTACTTCAACACAAATAGATTCTAGGCAGCCGTCCACAGACAATAGAGAAGCAACAGCGTTCATGTGTTCATGGATACACATCAAATCTGAAATAACCTGGCCAAATAGATACTAGAAGTAAAGGGGAAAATTTCAACTCTTACAAAACAAGTTCGTTATAGAAATCAATATAACTGTAGTTTTAAATTTATTCGTCATTATGGCTTTTATGAAGGGATACAATGATGGAGCTGCTTTTACGGAGTGGGATCTTTGCTCGGTTTGGTATGATAGCCCCTGTTTAAGTTCTATAATTTACAATTGCAACCACTACCATTAAATGGATATACAGTTTTGTCTGCAATCTAATCACACGAGTCAAACTAGGAAATCAATAAAAGGATAATGTCACCTTGCAAAGTGGAGTTCCTCAGACTGCGATACAGTGGCGGCCGGTGGTTTGTGGTTTCGGGTGTTGCAGTACGAACGATCGGAGACAGAAGATATAAAGTGGACTCATTGACTAATCAGCATAAATTTAGATGCAAATGCTATGTGACATGTTAAATTAAATAAAAATCTGTTTTTAAAAAATAAAAATGCAGAACATTTAATCCGATTAATCACCTTATTTAATTAGTAAGTTCATTCTTCTCTCTTTCATTGGAACAAATCTGCCTAATACATGCTGGTTGAACTCTAGTATTCTTATTGTCAGGTCTTTTTCGATGGAAAGCATAACCAATGGTGACAACCTTTCTTGGGACATTCAATTTCTTGAAAGTGTCAATTCTTTTTTATGTGAAAAAGAACTTTTCTTCTTTTACTGACGCCACAGGTACAGTTAATATTAATTGCAGAAACTTTGTAGATTCACTAAATATTTTTTCTAGATTTTTGTGAACAATTCATTCTAGCAAACTCAGTCCCTGACAGTAATCCGAATTCCTGTTCAGTGTAGACTGAAGAGAGTTCGTAGCAGATATTAATGTTATAAAAAAATGTACATTGAACACGCTTTATTCACAATTTATCTAGGAAAATTTCAAGTAAATTGTGGAAATGTACCTAGTGCATACAACATTACTACCATAAGGTGTCCTGTAAACTTAAACCGTTTTTTTTTTCGAACACTCTCCTGAATTGCACTTTGCTTGTTTTGTCTAAGCCTTAATTGTAAGTTTTTCCTCAGTTGAAAGCTGGGCATTTTTTGTGTTATTTACAAAAGTCATGATATGCAATTCATTCAGAATTTGTAGGTTATGTACAGAATTAAAGCACACACAATAAAATTAAACCTATAATAACCAAAACAGCTGATACAAAAGAGATACTAGTATATGAATTGCGAATATCACATATTCATACATAGGGCTGTAAATTGGCCGGCTTTTCATTGGCCTGGCCGGAAAAATTGATGTTATTTTGATTAAAGCCGGTGATGGGTACAAACTTCTCACCAGCCCCTTTATAATCGTTTTTTGTTTCAAATTTGTATCTAGTTCGAAGTATAGATATTGAAAAGTAGCTGTCATTCTGTAAACTCAAAACTGTTACCTTTCACCATGTATCAGCGATTAATATATTTTGTTCACCTGTTTAGGAAATTTTAGAGAGATGACAGGGACTGTATCAGGGAAAATTTGAAATTTACTTTCAAGGAATTTTATACATTTATTAAGCGTGGAAAAGGACTTCTTAAAGCAATTTCCTATAGTTGAAAAATGAAATGAAATGAAATCTTTAAGTTTTACGTCCCACGGTTATGCCGGTTAGGCTAAAGGAGACGGTGATAATGAGTAATGAATGAAATGGTGGAATGAAGAAAGTGGGAGGAAACGGGAGAACCCCGAGAAAACCCACGCACACGGTGTTTGTCCACCACAAAGCCTATAGTTGAAGTAGAGACTATATGTTTAAAGAGTGAATTTCATTTTTCCAAATCCAAAATTGTCACGTAAAGATTATTATACTTTTGTTCATGTGTTTCGATATTTTTAAAGGAATGGTAGTTACTGGTAAATACAATAAATTGATCAATGCCGATTGATCAATTTCAGTTTCTCATTTATAGCACAATGTATCTATTAAGCTTATTAGTGAATGTTCTAAGGACATACAGAATATATGTGTTAATGCACTTGCGTTCACGATAGTACATTTCCTTTCCATGGATAGGTCCGAACAGAGATACTTCACGCTGAGACCTATATCACAGAGAATTTTGAGGAAGTGTCGTTTCTTTTATTTTACAGAGTTGGCAACCCTATTCATATATCAACACACACACACACACACACACACACACACTTGTGCGTAAAAGAAAAAAAAACAACTACATTCCAAATCATCCGTCTTGACTGTTACGCAATGCACGATGAACACAATATACTTCCACATGAGGCGAAACAATGTTTACCAACGTTCTGCAAAGCAACCTTGAAACCCGCCAGATATAGGAACAACATGTTAGCTGGGAGGGGTCCAAAGTATTTGAGGAAGGTCCAATACGTCTACGTAATAACGAACCAGTCTTTTACTGTACCCGAAAAGATAAGTAATTCTTAATTATTGTCACCTATATTTTTAGAAAAAATGATAGAAAGATTATTTCTATAAGAAAAGAAAGAGTACATGATGAGGCGTAAAATAAAATATATAGCTTACATCAATCATTTCTCTGTTAAACAAGTATAGTTCGTTAAGAAAGTCTACAAATGCTAGTCGAGTTTCAAAATTTTGGGGAGATCCCGGTGGACCCCCTCGTGGCTACGCCTCTGAGCATTGCTAACTACTCCCAAATTCAATGTGGCGTTCCCCACCATACACTTCTATCAAGAGTATAAAATATACTTATTTTATAAAAGAAATACGTATGTATATACTAAAATACTATCCACAGAGGGAAGGGGGGAATTCTGCATATTGACTTATTAATATTTGGTTCACAAATTACTGTAGAAGAAATTTTCATTATAAGCTAAGAATTAACTTGTAAATGCGGATCTACTTTCATTTGATTTCTGCTCTACTATATATTTTCTTTTTTATTTTGTAATTCTGCTATCACTTTTTTAAATTGTCATCATATTGATTTGCTTCAGTATAAGTACTGCAATATAAAAATATGAATGCATAAAAGCAAGTTCCATTTGTTAACTGCTAGTGAAATAAAATTTAGAAATCTTATTTAGCGCAAAAAACCTTCTCGTTCACTGGAAACCGTGCTGTGTTGCAGAAGCATTGCAACGACCAGACCCTTTAACTTCTGAGATAGGGGAAAGGAGACTTAACATTTGCTCCAATTCCCGCGCTGAAGGAATCTGGTCGTTGCAGCTCGCTGCAACACAATATAAATTAGAGACTCTGTGACGGATTATTTTTCGCTTTTTAAAACGGATGAACGAAACGGACAGTTAGAGAAGTACAAAAATATGTTATTTAAAGTATATATGGGAGTATTAGAAAGTATTTTTTCTGTTTTTTACTACTATTGCTAATAATATTTTTTTCTTGAAACACTTTGGTCGTTGCGCAACGCTGTAACACTAACATTAGCCGCCACTGCTGCGATATTGCACTTTTCACTTACTTGTATACTTCCTTGCTTTAGATAATACACATATCAACCTCGCACTTTACGCAGATAATATTGTAACGCAATTAGGTCACAGGGAGGTGTTCTGGCTATTTGTGATTCTGCTTACATGCAATTGTCATATATTGAATCATTATTATCTATTGGTAAACAAAGTAAAAACGCAAGAGGCTTTCTAAAATATACATTGAAGCTTTAGTAGCTTCGTATTTCAAACAGGTTTTCTCGGGTTACAAACAGGTTATATCTTGCAACATTTCGAGGGCAATATGTTGGGGCAATAAAGTGCGTGGAATATATACTCAATGTGTGTGTCATTGGGTTCCTCTGATTGGTGCTTGAAATGGCTTAATATGATTGGTGTCCATGTTTGACTCAGTTGGAGTCCTGTGTCTCTCTTAAGGTTCGTTTTTTTCTACCGTGATTGCAGCTGCTCTTTTTATCCTTCTATCCCAAACTCTTGAGCATTGTGATATTATTTTAGTATCTGTGAATGCAATCTTGTGTTTCTGATTGATGTTATGCTCGGCCATCAGGGATTTTTCTGGTTGGTTTAATCTGATGTGACTGTTGGTGTTATTGACATCTGGTTTGAATGTTCCGTCCTGTTTGTCTAATGTATGCTTTGCCATATTCACATAGGATGAGGTGCAGTAAGTTATTTTGTTTAGTTTTTGCTGGAGGTTTATGTATTCTTCTGATGTTGTACCTGGCAAATAGTCGGCTAAGCTTTCCAGAAGTGTTGCCAATGTAACGAAGACACATATAGAATTTGTTACACAAGATATATCATTTTTCATACAGCCCACATATGTAATCTTAGGTTTCAAAAGGTCTCATAACGAATTTACCATTCGTGAAGTGTGTTTAACTACATGCGATGACAGATTAAATTTCCATTGCTTCGTACAATCACCAATAGAATACAATAACTATCATTAGGTTGTCAAAAAATGTTTGGTTAACTCTAAATTTGCGTGGTTTAAATTTGAATAGCAAAAACCGATATTTTGTATCACAGATACGTTACCTTGAATATCAATTATCTGTAAAGAATGCAACCTTAATTTATAAAAGTTTAGGAAAACCTCTTTGCATTAGAAGAACATTTGAATTAGATAATGTCATTGATTTAGAAACAAAATACTATCCTTCGTTAAGTAAATTATGTGGAAATACATTTTACGATGTATTTTTCATGTAAATATTGTAAAGAAATCAGTTTGTACATATGATAATGTACAATAGTTGAATTATTGGTGGAAATATGAAGGATGAACAGCATTAACTAATGTATTATCTATTCTGTAATTATTTTTCTTATGATTGTTTGTAGGAATAGTAAATAAAATGCCGGAATGTATTTTTAAATACTAAAACCGGTAAATAAAATAAAAATCGCAATTAAATAAAAATAAAAGAATTTAAATAGTAAATAAGAAGATAAAAACATGAAAACATTTCTGTTTATATTTTATATATTTTAAAATAATCTCTTGTTAAATATTTTAAAACATTTTTCACATTATTTAATACCAATCATATAATGTACAAGGAATAAAACAAAATAACGGCACAACACAGATGCATAATCTTGACAAGCTTGATTATTTGTAAAGTATATATTTAGTATTTTTTGATAAAAGAATTTAAAATTTTCTTCTCAATGTCCATGGAGAGGCTGTCAAAATAATAGCCTTCTTGTTTTTCGTCGATATATATACTGTAACTCAATGTGACCCAGAATCAAATTGAATCAGATTTGTCCAAACTAATGGAAAGTTCGGCTCGGTGCTCCACCTTTATGGGAAGTGAATAAGCGAAATAAATTCCAGTAACTCTTCTACCAGTATCAACTAGTAGCAGCTTTAGTAACTGAACAGTATATGTAATAAATATTATTACTTTTAAATCGTAGAAGGTATGTAATTATCACTGTTATTCGCCTATAGAATATATTCATTCACCTTTCCACATTCACTATACAGTAACACCTCATAGACACTGCACTTATATTGCCCGAAACGATGCTTAACATGGGCACACTTGTAAACGTGGAATCCCCATGGATTATACTCCGGACACTCTATTTCTTCTATTTTTGTAACATTCCTTTGAGAAACTTCTTGAAGAAAACACTTTCTAGTTAACCTATAGGTATAGATGATGGTATTAATTGAGTAATATGTTTGAAGTATTTCCTTAAGACATGAATAATCTACGTCGCCCTCGTGTCAGGTAATGCCGTATGGCATGGCTTAAATATCTGTTTGTGTTTATGATCGGCTCAAACAATTCATTCAAAATACATGGTGGTTTAAATATATAGTTTGAACGAAGGGAACATGTAGATTTACAGGGGGCAATTGCTTTACAATAAATTCCTCATCATTATCATGAAATGCGGAGAAGTGTACAAAAACGCTCGTGTTATTCAACTGACTATATTAGAGTGTAGAGTGTGTTATCAGTATTAGTATTTCAATCTTTGTCTATTTGTGCTAAATAATCAAATTAAGCATATACAATGCATGTAACTGACTCAGTTAAAGTTCCTGAAAATGAGAGTTCTAAATTTACAGAAGAATCAGGTACAGCGGTGGACACTTCTAAATGGTACAGCCATATGGAGATTTACGGCTAAGGTGTACCATTTAGAAGTGTCCACCGCTGTACAACGTCCCAAGTATTATGATCAAATGTATCCGTACGGGACAGAGTAACAAATTTAGAGTATAACCGTGTGATTATTCATCAAGAGTAACAGTATCTGAATAACTTTAATAATGTATTTCAGTACCTGAAATCAAAATATAGTAACTTAGAAAGTATAAATTATTTTCAAAATCGGGGGTGAGGCTATTTGGAGGAAATGGTTTTGATCCACCCTGTAATTAGAGTTCGTTAACATTAAAATTTTGAAATTCATTGGGATTAAGGTACAATTATAAGTAGATAGATAGAGATAAAAGCTTCGTCTGTACACCACAATTCATCACCAATTAAAGTGACTAAACTTATTTACAAAATGCAAAAACCTTCTTTTTGCAGTGACTGTTAATTTTTGAAGCATTTGCAATTTGTAGGGGAACATTTGCTGTATTTTTCGCAGAATACGCCAATATGATGTTACGGATATTGCTTTTTCTGCTGACAAATGTAGAAGAGATTTTTTAATCTGGCTATTCATAACAGTTCCACGCATAACTGCAATACGCTTTTCTGTACGCATAGTTGATGTGGATCCCCCTTTTCGAAGTTTGACCTTGTGCCCCCTGAGACTTGGTGAATATCTGCACGGGTAAATATTGTTTAAGACGGTATATCAGACGATCTTTGCTTGAAGAGCATCCAGTGACCTATAGGAACGCGATCACTACTACACTATTTCAACACACTGCGTTCGTAATTTTTCTCTCGGAAAACATCAATTGAATTTCTGTGGTGTCACAATTTCAATCTAAGTGACCGTTGTAGAAAATGTCACTAAATCATTTACAACAACTGTACATCCACATTTAGACGTAAGAGTTGATTTTTAGTTACTTCGCTTTTCGGATTTTTTGACCACTCGATAGAACAATTGAGTACAAATTTGTTTGCCATCTTGACATAGTTCATTATAAATACAACGTTAAGTAGAAAGGACTGTCACAGGATTTCTGACATAGGTAATGCAATAAAACTAGTCTATGTAGAATTCCTTTTTAGAAAAACTGTTTTAGGTTTCTGAAAGATAAAATGAATCTTCTACATATTTTGAAAATAAAATATCCTTGTTTGTGTTGAAAGTTTTAAAATGAATTCAATAAAACTAATTCCTTACTCGTCGTCGCACTTTAAAATAGCAAGTAATACATCACGTACTTTGTTTACAATTAAATGATTAATTAAAAATTTCTCCTCCAGATTGGACAAGTTAAACAAGTAGAAGCGAAAAAGTAATTTACATGGTCCTTTTAAAATAGCAATTCTCCTACGTCTGCAAATGGGAACTTTTATCTTGAGAATAAAGCAAAGCAGTAGTTCTTACATAATATCTTGAACTTATTTCAAATCTACCTTTTCCCAATATGACGAGAGGATTTTTTACAATGTGCAAATCAAATATTGGATGACATAAAAATTTGTAGTAAATACTGAGTATCATTCACAATATCAAATGTGCATTACTCTTATTACCAGCATCAAACAACAAGGAAAACAGGTATCAAACATTCAAGAAAGCTTGAAATTACATGTAGCTTGTCGAATACTAATTATCTGTTCCATCATTTAGTTTCAAACCTGCACTGTGTCGACTTATATTTGTGGTCTTCAAGTGGGTTAGCTCGCAATAAGCACCAACAGTAATCTATCTCATGGACACATCCCATCGAACCTGATAACCTCTTTCAACTGCTTCAATGTATTGGTAGAGCATTTTTTCTACTGTTAGTATAGTTAACTTAAATTTTATATTATGAAGTCAAAGTGAGAGTAAAGGAAAAATAAGTTTTACCTCATGTGTGCATGCATTTTTCGAGCACGGTTTGAAAATCTGTTCGTTTTCGTCATGCTTAATTTTGACGTGTCATGCTCACGAAAATTTTGAAAGCGTGGATAATGTCCCATCAATGAAGTTTGACGTCATTTATGGATTATTTTAATGCAGAATATTTTATAAAGTTGCGAATTTCTTGCTATTTTTCTTTAATCTTTACATTGAACAGTAAAAGAAAATAATTTCACTACATATTAGGAAAAAAAGATCGTTTCCGTTAAGCGGTTTAACGATTTGCCTCATTATTCCTAACTTAACGTGTGAAAGATGTAATATTAACTTCTGTGGATAAATTAATTGTAACTGCACTGTTTTGTTTCGACACTAAAACGTAGTAGAAACTACCTAGTGACGACAAATGTAGAAACTTTTCATGTAAGGGATATACTTTCTTTTCTGATTCTTCTATACTAAATATTTACATATAAAGTAAAATCTGTTCAAATTTTTCACGTACGTTCTTCCGATGGCACTTCAGAATCACTTGTTTGCTAGGAACCCATAAGGGAAGAATGCACATTCAAGCAAATGCACGCACCTTTTTTCTGTGTAACCGAGAAGAAAATGACGAAACAGTTTTTAAGGTTTCAAAATGAATGGTCAATCAAGTAGTACTCTCTTATCGCAGGAAAGAAGTATCCGGTTGGAGTCACCAGGTCATGAAAAAATACATTCAAATAAAAACGCAATTAAAGTACTGTTCAGCAAGTGCTGATGGAGGTAGTGTTTCTAATACAAGATACACTATACTGTACACAAATACATCCATTCTACGAATTCTGTACGTGATATGGCCAAACAAATTTTGGTTTTGTAATTAGAGCATTACACTTGACATATTTGTCTCACATAAAGCTATCTTGTCCCAAACTCTTCGTGAGCTTGTGATATCTTTCAGTGCAACAGAAAATTTTCCCCAAAAAGTGATTATGATTCCGTTTTACATCACTGAGTTATGTAAATGACTCTACATTGCTAAGGATTTAGGCAGGTAAGAAGCGGTTTATGACGCTTTCCACAGAGTGTGATGCTTTAGAAATATTCCCTTTGTGTGACAAAAATGTAAGAATTTCAGATGGAAACCTACATCTAATCGCTGAATAACAATAACCAATAATGCAACTAAAAGTAACATTCAGTATTCTTTTCAGTTTAATAATTGTTGACGTATTTAAAAGTAATTTTTAAAATATTAGTTATGGCCTTTCTAAGACTTGGTATGTTTATTGTGAATGTATTCTAAACGTCGACAAGAAACCTTCTCTCACGGACTTTATATCATTGAAATCATCATTATTGAAGATTATTAAAAAGTGCGTAATTTTCACGGATAAAATTGTTTAAAGTTTTATATTATTTTACTTTAACTTTTAGAAATTAACAATTAGTTTTATTTCAAAACAGTAAATTTTCATAATTATACTTTCGATTTGGCATTACTTGCCTTTATCCATTAAATTTTGTAGTTGAGAATTTTCACTGTATAGAAATGGAAATCGTCACTTTGAGTTTTAATATGCCAACTTTTAAAGTTAATCATGATTTAAAAGTAAACTTTTGTACGTTAACTTTTAGTTTAATAACTTATTCTTTCTTACTTTAATTTTTAATTTTAATCCTTTGAAATAATCGTAAATTTTGCAACTGTGGTTTACTTATTTATGTATCATCTGAATTTCTCAACTACATCGGGAAATGCGTTACACAATTCACTAAAATCATTTTTGATAGTTTAAGGGAGAAAGGTATAAAAACGAAAAAGTTATAGAATAGCATCCAAAAAGTTATTGTTAAATTAGTGAAATAGTAATTCAGTATGTTGTGATTCTGCAAACAATATTATAGTACAACACGGAAAGCATAGCTGTTAAAACTGTATATTGTCTTCTGTCTCATATTTCAGACCTGAACACAATTAAGGGCTCATTATGCAAACTACGTTCCTGAAATTTTAGAGCAAGAAAATTAAAACGAAGAAATTTAATTGAATTAGCTACTAAGAATATATTAAACTAAAACTGAAAATAGTAGCTCTATCAATCACAACTCTATATTTCAGTAAAGGAATGATTAACACTTCTGATTAGAGTATATACACTTATTTATTAAAACTATACTATTTTATTTTTAATACATAGGTGTATATATTCTGATCAGAAGTGCTAATATTTCCTGAAAATAGTAACATAATTTATTGACAGCAAAGACGTAGCAAGCATAGCAGAGTGTTGGACTACAGAAAGCGTTGAGTACGTTTAAAGTCTGGTATTGATTTTTAGGAAAGGTCATGTTAGGAGAATGTAGGGGCGTGCGCTTTGAGTCATCAAGAATGAACATCATGCTTGACTTAAAGATAGTTAAGAAAACAAAAAAACAAACGGAAATTCATACAGACAGAAATACTGGTAGTACAAATCAAGAAATTTGTTAAAGTTGTACTTTTACGGTTTATGTTTTCAAATAGATTAGAAGAGTACACCATCATCAGCTTTCTGTTTGTGATTCTTAACAACGAATCAGAATCGATTATGTACAGGAAAGCACAAGGATGTGTAATCAAATGGTTCTAATCAAAGTCTAATTTGTTAGGTCATTAGAAATCAATTAAGTTCCACCTAACTTTTCCAAATTCGGATTAAGGTTCAAATGGTGAAAAAATATATATATATATAATCTTATGTTTGTTACAGGAAACCTTACAGGCTTGTTTACAGGAAACCTTATCAAGCACTTTGAAGTATAATCAAATTGATCTTTTGTGCTAAGTCAGAATCCAGTACGCTCTTCGACCATCCAGTACACCCTTTGACGTATAGCACCCGTTATAATATAGCATCTATAAGAAACAACAATTAGAAATCAACTTTATTATCTGATTACTTTTGATACCTGATAGTAAATAATTGCTGATTTCAAAACAATTTCGTACTCTGACATTGGATTATATTTCCGATCTAATTAAGCACAAATAATGGAACTGTATTTATAAGTAATCACAAACAATGTGATAGTAGTATAGTTTATTTCCATTATAAGTACATTTGATTAATCAAGAAGTAACTGGTCAAGATTATAATAAAATGAATATGAAATCCTTATTTCAGTTTGTCCTTTTTGTAAATCACAGCACGAGTTCTACTTTCTTGTAACAACATTTCAGTTCGTTAAGGCATATGAAAAGTATCAAAGATTTAACTCTACCTCAGTGGTTCTCAACCTAATTCCTATGACAACCTCATTTTATCACATCCTCTTGCCAGAGACTCCCTTATTATTTCTGGCTTATAATAAGCTTGTGAAGGATTTATAATATACCTATTGCGAAGACCTCACGATATCTATCATTTATATAATAGTAGAATTCATTTCTTGTATATAGTGGATATAGTAACTTCCGTAAAAGCGAATGGATTGAAACCAATTTGGTCAGTTCATTCATAGATTTGCCAGACCGGAACATTCCGGTTTTGAGGAGTCGTCCCGGCATTCCGGCCAATTTCGTGTTTAGTCCCGGTCAGACGTAGAAATTTAGTTTCTAGTCGTCAAGTTATGAAACATCTTCTAGCTCAGTGATGCCAATTGAAGGGAAATTTCCCTTGGCACAGGGAAATTTTGAGTAAATTTTAGAGAAAAGGGAAAAAGGGAAATTGCTTGTAATATCTCAATATTGCAGGGAAATTTGAACCTCTCTTCAATCATTTATAGATTGAATGTATTTACGTATCTAATTAATCTAATTAAAATTCAGTATAAATTCAACATCCTATTTGTTCCAAACACAATCCGTTGCACATATTTCACATAAATTCTCACAAGTCATCTTGCTTTGCATTCGTTAATATTTATCAACATTACACATCGATCAACATATTCAGTTAAATTCGAAACATTACAACAATGCTTATTTAAAATCTTTTATCAAAATTAATCTTCCGATTGTTGAATTAAATGCAATGCAATAAGATTAAATAATTCTCAATTAAATTATCACTCCAACTATTATAACAGTTTGATTTTCCCAATCAGAAGATGTTTTTCCCAACCAAAAAATTGATTCTGAAGAGGATTAATCAATGTAAGAGAAGAAAATCTGCGTGTCGTGAATGTAAATATGTATATATGGGCGAATACTGGGTCATTAGTGTATGTGTGTTTGTGTAAGTTTACAGATTTCCTGGTGACTGTGTGCACAGAATTATAAATTCTTAAGAATTCCGCATCTCTAAACTTTGTATTGTGCTTACGAACATTCCTCGTGTACAGCCAAAGACAGTAGCAGCTAGTTTTCTTTGTAACTGTTCGTATTCGTTTCAGTAAATATGGGAGTTCTGTTCTTAAGTAAGTACATACCAAATATATACTTAATAATTTCTTTGTACCTTAGGTTACATTAATAATAAAATCTATCATGATATCTATAATAAAAATTAGTTATGTAATATTTATTTTATATTTTTTATGATTTATTTAGGTTGTCCGTCCTGACCGAGGTATTTATAGGGTTTTTCCTCAATCACACCAGGCAAATGCAGAGATTGCATCTTTAACATAGGTTCTGGCCTACACCTTTCCATATCCTTTCCCCTCCTCTACAGTGACGCCTTAGATATCTAAACAACAAATCAAGTTCAAATTCTGCGTAAGCTCAAAGGAAGGCTGTCAGGTATCTGCTTGTATGTGATTATAAGATTGCGGTAAGGGGGTGGAAGCGAAAACGATTAAAAATACGTTTACTAAATACAGTACTTGAACGTTTAAGATTAAGGGAAATTTTGTCCGGAAAAGGGAAATTCTGAAGCTTGTGAAGGGAAAACGGCTCTGAAGGAATTGGCATCACTGTTCTAGCTTTTTTTTTTTTTTTTTATCATAGAGACATTTAATGAGAAAGTCAACACTAATGCTCATCAGTTTCAGGAAGGTTCATTCAAGTGAAAAAAAATATGTCTGAATAATGTGTAAAGCGTTCTTCACAGTCCTTTGCACCTTTCAAAAACAAACCGCGTAACTTGATGTTGTATCACTGCGAGCACGACTATTTCTGATTGGTGAAAAGGAAATAGTTTCATCTGTTTCCCGCAATATTTCTGCTGCAGCACGTGCATGAATTTCTGCTACTGCGGTGTGCATTACTTGTCTCTCTCTCACACCATTGCCGTGACATAAGTCAAAATACCCAATACTATATAATCCCCCCTCCTTTAAGAGCAACTGAACATTGTTATTTTTCTCCAAACTGTAATTACAGATGAAATTACAATGAGTTATGTCAAATTATCAACTAAACGATAAAGAGATGGTGCTGGTATGTAACAGCAAGCATATTTATCATTATGGGAGATTATTTTTTCATCATCAATTACCTAAATCATTATGCATATCCAAGAAAAACAGATCGTACTTTTCTCCCTTAAGTTCAATTTATTGATGTGCTTTCTTACATTGTATAGCATGCGAATGTACAAGTACTAACTTCAGTACTACAAACTAAGTAAATAAATATTCTATGAGAACATGAAAATTAGCTATTATAGATTTAATTTTCTTCAAGTGAATTGAACAACGTTCATATCGTTTGATAAAGTATTTGCTTTTCTTCTGCACTTACGGGTTTGCCTTGTTTATGTTTAACAGAATAACTCCGAGCAGCAGGTAACCTGGTGGCTTCCTTGGGCGACATCTTTAAATTGTGGCGCGCACTTCGTGTGTTTTGTCATTTGTTGTAACAGTTTTGTCTTACAAATTCGATTTTGGTTCAAGATTTCGATCCCATATAGATACATACTGTGAGTCGAAACCTAAATGTTCTCACTGTGCCTTAACACTACATTAATTACGATAATACATTGCATTTGTTGTGTACTATTTGCTCATGGAAGAATAAACTGTTATTAGTCTCATTTTCAATGTTGGTAACTCATAGTTATTTTTCAGTTTTTCACAAAGAGTGGTTGTCAAACAGTTGTGTCATTTCATGAAAATGGGCTAACAAAATGAAAAAGAGAAATCAAGTGAACTCGCTGTTCTTATTGAAGATAATAAGATCCTTATAGCATTTCAGATCTTCGTTTGACCTTTCATTAGAGATGAGGAAATAGTCATTAAAAGAGAGAGAGAGAGAGAGGGGGGGAGTGAGGGGGATAGAGAGAAGTTAAAGAAGATAAAACCTGTTTTAGTGATTCATTACGAAGTAATATGAAGCTATTTTTTTTTTCAGTTATAATTTGTATATCGCGCTTTTAAAATGCGATCAGAATAAATGACCATTTAAAAGATGCAAAAACCGAGTATTCGGTGCCAGAAATGAAATAATGTACACAGAAATCTTCAACATTTAAGAAGTTTTATAATATTGGATAGGAATGTTCATAACTTTTGAGTCTTATTTTTTTCTGGTTGCAGTGAAATTAAGAGGCGGTACTATGTGCATGTTAAACAATGTGTCTTTATTCCTATGTAGAATCTAAAAAGTTTCTTGGAATTTGTTGAATAAGATGTCGATAGAGTCTTCATACTCTCATGACTGACATTAGTGTATGGCGTAACTTTCCTGTTAGATATCAAATGAAAGGATAAGTCACGAGGATTCAAAATATATTTTATAGGTATTTTATTACATATAACAAAGGAAATAAAATAATAAATTCTCTATTCAATAAATAAGTAAACTCAGTAGTTTTCAAGTTCTTGCAGAATGAACAATTGCTTGTTCCAAACACTCGCTCGCCTATAATGGAAACGTACAAGGAACTCAATTTTGAAACGAAATGAAGTGAAATTTTTCGAGTTTTACGTCCCACGATAATGCAGGTTAGGCTAAAGGAGGCGGTGATAATGAAAACATGAATGAAATGTTGGAATGAAGAAAGTGGGAGGAAACTGAAGGACCCAGAGGAAACCCACGCACCCGGTGTTTGTCTACCACAAGATTCACTTGGCACGAACTGGGATCAAACCAGGAACCCCATGTGCCAGAGGTGAACGCTCTACCACTGAGCCACTGCGGCCCCCAAGAACTCAATTTTGAATAGAAGTCGTGAGTACAACTGCACATGTTTTTCTAGATCTGATAATTAACTCCTTTGTGGCTATATGATCCGCGTACTCGTCGTCGGGCGGGAGACCCGCGTTCGATTTCCTGAGGTAATTCATGTAGTTCGGATCACTCGTTCTGCTGTAGGTCCAAATCTTATAGAAACTTGTTGTTGAAGGGGACGATAAACTTTAATCCATCCACCCAACCATAGATCTGCTAGTAGGAACACTAAGTCATCATGTAATAGTGTCTCTGAATCCTAACATTTTATGTAGATTCTCAGCTAGAGAAAACGTTAGGAGTGGGGATAGTAAATTTTAGTTGTAATTTACACTGGTAGAAGAAATTCAACTTTCTCCGCTTCTTCCTCCTCATGTGTGTCTGCGTTTACATAGTAGTTCAAAGATTCAGGAGAACAGTGCGTACGCCACTGCAAACGAGAGAAAATGGTTCCTGATTCTCCCATCACAAGTCCATGCCATTTTATTTTTAATCTCATTCTTTTCCTCCCTTCAGTTTGTTTATTCATTTCTTAGCACAAATTTGCATACAACATTTTTTGTTTAATTAGTTGGCAACATTTCTGCACTGCAATCTGCATTGTCTACAAGGGGTGCAAAGCTTCGTGAAAATCAGAGTAGTAGTTCTTCCTTTCCTTCTCGTTTTGCGGATGTTAAAATTGTTAATTGTTAAATTTTGTCTTGCTAAATATATATATATTTGTGTGGGTGGGTGGGTGGGTGTTTCAGCAGAAAAAAAAAATTTGAGAGAAATGGAACTGCTTGAGAAATTAGAACACCAAATTTGACTACTGAACAGCAAATTTTGAGACTAAAATACCTCATACTGATTTCTGCATTATTATAATTATAGTTATAATAATAATAATAATAATAATAATAATAATAATAATTATTATTATTATTATTATTATTATTATTATTATTATTATTATTATTATTATTTTTATTTTTATTATTATATGGTGCTACAAATCAAAATAATGGCTTTGTGTATAGCAGTATTTATGTAGTGTAAATTGATTGGAATTCTGAGTGGTGTGTTACAACAAATCTTATATTAGAATTTTTAGAAACGTATGAGTTTTCATTGTGCATGTGTCTTGTTAACTGAGAATTTCTGACAAGAATTTCTGATAAAATATTGGCATTAACGATGTCCTGGTTTGGAGCTTGAGAAATATGGCAAGTCTATTCATTCATAACACAAATATCGAATGCGATCCGTCATACTGTTTCAAAATGGAAGCGGTTTGAAAATTTTAAAACTTCATAACTCCCTTAATTTTGGGTCACGTGATTAAAAAAATAGTGATTTCTAATTTTTGGTTAAAAGAACTTGGACATTTGTTTAAAAAATTATAAAGTATTTTAATTTTCGAGAGGATGCCATTTTGAGTTACCTCATATTGTTGTGAATTTGATACGTTCTTTTTTATGTGTTCAGTATCACGAAAATCTATTAAAAGCAACTTGTTTATATTCAAAATTTAGGAAACAAATAAAATCCCACACCAAAAATCTACCTTCATTGTGGCCAGCTTGCTGGACAAAAGACTATTCGGTCACACGCATACATGTACAGTCAGCGACAGTAAAAAGTGGAGGTTGGATACATAAGAAATGATAGCTTTTTCCAGTAGCAGAAAAGTTTCACTGTATGCCCGATAGTTGGACAACCAACATGACAGCAAATACATGCCCGAAAACATAACATGCCAGGATATTCCTCCATTTAGAGGAAAGAGTATTACTATCTGAGAACATCACTTAGAGAAACAACCACGAGATAAATCTGCAGAAATTCCATTCGCGTTAAGTTCAAAGAGATAGGAATTAATGCAAAGGAAACGAAAAGAATAATACGCATCATGTAGAGACCAAAAAAGTATGTAAAGCTAAACAAAATGAGAAAAGAAGAAAAGAGGGAAAGGAAAGAGCAAAAGACATGGGAATAAATTAAATTTTAACACTTAAGGATAAACAGTCTGCATCTTTCCCCCTGCCCCCTGTATTGTCTTGGTTTTTCTCCCTTCATAGGATAAATCTCTTTCAGTATCAAACGCGAACATCATTTATAGTTTTTAATTCCTTGAAAAAAAAATGTAACTCAGTCTAGGCTCAGACTCGAACACAGAATCCTTAGAACGACAGTCACACACGGTACCCACTTATCTACACAGGCTCTATCAACTGTGTTTATAAATAACCCATTACACGCGCTGTTATCAAATGTGTTAAATCAGCCATTGTCGGTGAGTTACTCCAGTTACACTTGAAGTTGGAATTTTATTTACGGCCTTGAGCCATCTATGGCAACAGGCCTCATGTTTTCATTAAAAGCGTTTGTTCTGCAGATTAAATCAAGAATAAATTAATCTATTATGAAATAATCTCTTGGGTGGACTAACACACACACACAAACAATCCACAACAGACACACACACACACATACTTACATTATATATATACATGGGCGGCGATTAGGGGGTGCAAAGGGGAGCAGTTGCCTCCCACTTTTTTGAAGCAACCCATTAATGTATATATCGTAGTTTTATTTGGAAATATAAAGTTTTTGTATGCATTACTGTTTCATAGAAAAATGGTGCTATTTGCCGTTGCATGAGTACGTATTGGTTGTTTTCCCGTGAAGTTCAGAAAGCTAGAGGAATTTCGTTTTAAGTGCGACGGAAAACAATCCAAAAATTCGAGCATATTTTCAATCCAGAGATATAGAAGCCAAATCTGTTAAATTCATTTTCAGTTTTGTCAGGAAACGAAGAAGTGATGCCCTTATGTTTCAGAATTGTTGAATAATTTTCTAGTTTAGTGGTCCCTACTTAATACAAATTAATGAAATCAACCACTAAACAAAGAAAGCTGTTCAACAATTGAAAACACGAGGTGTCACTTTTTCTTCGTTCTCAGACAAAATTCAAAACTGGATTTAGCAGGTTTTGCTTCTATATCCCCTTCTTATAAGGGCTCGATATGTTAGTCAGCCGCTTTGAAACTAATTGAGAGAACATTTCGCAAAAACAAAAGTATTTCACAAGTTATTCTTTAATTGAACAAGAATTGACAATTCCTAAAATGGCTTCTCTTCTTTCTAAAGTAAGGAATATTGATTAAAAAGAGCGTAATAAGAAACAACAACTACCTTTTTCATTATTTTGTAATGTAATATACGAGAGAAGTGCTGTGTGTTTAGGGGTGTAAGTGTATATACAATTAACTTTAGTGAATTCAAGATAATTCTAGGTTTTAGGATTATTTTGTATAGCAGGAGTGTGGAGTGATTCTAAGTATTGTGTTTTGATGTGTTCCAAGAAAGTTGAAACTGTATCTAATGGCAACGAACATGTTTCGGGAAGCTGCAAAAGCAAATACTGCTTTAAATGTCGTAGCATATTGTTGTAGTATTTACTGTCTTTCATTTTCTAAGAGTAATAACATACGTTTAATAGCATATCTGAAATTAAAAATTAAGTTGTTCAATTACCGCCAGTTTCAGTATAACATCTACAAAACAAGACTCGTTATTCATTACTATGATTAATAATATCCTTTCTATTTATTTGGTTTGCAAATTTGTTATTAAATAATCTGATTACACAATTTTCCAGACAGAATTTTAAGATGTTCATGAGCAAGGAATCAAATCTCTTCTTACACTTTCGTTATTTAAGAGTACAAAGGTCTAGTACCTATTTGCGCTAGCCATTGTCGATTTACTTAATAAAATATGAAATACGATATATCGTGCTTTAACTGAAAAAATATAGTATCCTATTAGTTATACAACCTTTCGTCAAAGTGTTAGAAACAACCAGGGAAACTAAGACTGATATACAAATATTCAGATCATGTCTTGCCCCCCACTTTTAACGTCGAATATATATTATTGATTAAGGATTAAATGAGTTATTTCGTAAATTTTCGAAACGGGTCTTGAAGGAAGTCGTCGCAACAGTAATGACATCTCGTAGCATTGTTACGTAACACACGCAATATAAATAAAGCTTCAAAAGCAGAAGTCACAGGTTGTGGCGTGGATAATTCGGTAAGGTGTCTGCTTCTAGAGTGGGCAGCGCGGGTTCGAGTCTCGAGTACACCGATAACTTTTTTCTTTCAAAATACATTTCTATATTTTTATATATGTTATTAATAATTGGTTTCTTGCATTTTTTGTAAATTATCTTAAATTAGAGGAGTTTAAATAAAGTCAGGAAGGTTAAGACACATATATATGATTGCTTTATCCGTATATGCAGTCCAGAGATGGAGTGGGTCAGTGGGCCACGGGTCAACAGAACGTGCCCACGGCGAACCACCGGGACCTACTCTGGCCCACCGATCCATTCTGACTTAACAACGCATTACAACCCACCGACCCATTTTGCTCAGTGCATTGTAGACAGCTTCTGAACACTGGTGAATTTGTCTACGTTTTACTCTCAAGACATCCTTTTTCTTCTTTTTTTCATTTGTTTATATTGAAAAAAGAACTTCAGGCAATCTTAGATATTGATATTTGCAATTATAATAATAGCAATAGGACTTACTAGTTAGCTTTGAGACGCAGCCTGTGACTTTTTAGAGGAGCTAACTACTGAATAAAAAAATGTTCGAACCGTACCGTACCGAATGTATATACCGTACTTTGCACATCAGGGGTTACTTTGCACAAAATATGAAAAGAGTTTCATAGTCCTCTGTCGGCAAAACCATGAACAGAAAAGAGGAAGTTTCAACTGGCACCGTAAGATAGAACATCTAACTGTATTTTGGCTATAATGTTGGCGATTAACATTAGTTCTAATTACCGAGAGGGTTCATTGTTGTAGAGGTATGGAAAGCACTCACTGTAAAGGCCGCCAAAATTTGAAAGATATCACGTACGAGATTTTCCGTCAAAGTTAAGTCAGTTTCGTAGAATACTACTGTGGATAATGGAACTTCGATGCAATCAGGGACGTACGCAGGAATTTATTTCGGGAGGGGTCCAAACCTGTCCGGGGGATGTCCAAACACAATTTCAGGCTAAATTATATTTAAAATTGTAAAATTGCCCCTAAAATTAGACTAAATTTACAAAATGTCCGGATTTCGGGGGGGTCCGGACCCCCAGGACCCACCCTCTGTGTACGTCCCTGGATGCAATAGTTGAAATTGAAATGTGAAACGTTTTAAAGTCATAAAAATGAAAACTGGGAGAAGGCACTTTCAGTCTCTACTCGGGCTTCCTTTGCACCGGTCCAAAAATACTGCTTAGATAGGAAATAATTACTACTAGAACCTACTGCATTCTAAATTTAGGTAAATTTCCTATTTAGGAAGATGTTGGAATGAATTTCTTGTTGATAAATAAATTATGAACAGTGGCGGATTCAGAAAAGTAGTTTGAGAGAGGCTTCAACCACAATTTTTTTTTTTTTTTAGAAATGACTAGACTTTTTTTGGGGGGGGGCTTCAGCTTATACGCATAGGAATGACTAACATTAGATTTTGAAAAGGAAATCATGCAATTTGGGTAGTTTTCATCCTGAAAGTCCCAAATCCCGTAAATGTCCCACTAATTACGGTTGGGGTGATATTCTTGGACATAAGGAACAACCAAGGAAAATCAGTTCACGGGGATTTTTTTCTGTCCCTGAGTTGGCATTTTTGTGGGACATATGCTAAACTATTAGAATGCGATTCCTGTGCCAGAAGCAGAAAATACATAATTTTCTTTACAAATATCGATAATTCAAACTAAGTACTAATACCAGTAGCATCATTCTAATATTAATATTTGTAGACTGCGTGCAGTTTTGTGTAGAAAGTAAAATGTATAAATGTTGAAGGGAAAACATTGCACGGAAACGATATGTTCGTATGTCGAACATACTTTTTTGCACGTTGTGCAAAGTAACCCCAGCTATGGGGTTACTTTGCACCAAAGTTTATATTTCAATAGCTATGGTTATACAGAATGTTTACTAATGAACTTGCACTAATGTTTTCCTTATATATCTAGCTATTATATGTTTAAAATACAGTGTTCTAAATCATTACGTTTGTAAGTTAAATGCAATTTTCTTTAAAATGGCTTAAATCTTGTGCAAAGTACACAAAGTCTTACGGTACTAAGTTTCATCTCACTAACGCGAAGTACTCTATTTGTTATGTATTTCTAACCCTCTCTCCTCTATTAGGATACGCACTTTAATAAATATGACGTGACAACAACCCAGTTTGAGGTAGGTGTTAACTATGTTAAAAACTTCACAAGGAACGGTTCAACCATTTCCTTTACGTTAAACAATGTGTTTTTCATTTGTATAATACAGACGTACCTTCATGAAAAAAAAATGCGCGTATACTGTAACAAACGATTTTTCGCAATTATTCCATTTTCCTTACGTTTATGGGTAAAATTCAGTTATTAGTAAGTGGAGATAATAGAAAGCAATCCATCCAAGAAGATATTTCCAAAAAAGATAATAAAATAATGAAAATATAACAACAAAAATTATGCTCGGTTTTGTGTATACTGGCAATAATGCTTTCAAGAGAATTTTGCAGCAGCAGAGCACGACTGCAGAGCGAATTTCACGATTGGTAGTATCGTAGTATCCAGAAGTTGAATCAAGGAACTAGAAAGTGGAGTAAAATGTTGCATTTATTGGTTTAAACCTAGAGTGTAAATTGTCTACCAAATATAAATTAGCTTCTGTAACCAAGATGTTGAACGGAAATATAGAAACAAATAGGAAAACTGTTTTCTTAAATTTGGAAGTGACATGCTCTATAGCCATGAGATTTATTTGTTAAAAGAGAGGCAACAAACGTAGTGTCTGTGGTCAACTGGATAGAGTGGCGGACTACTGGTTCTTATACTGTTTTGACACCAGATCGAATCCCATCCCATGCCATCCATTTTACTTTTTTTTACAAAACATTATAGAAAGTGTATAATATTTATGTTAATAGGAACAAAAATAATATAATAAGGAAATAACTTTGTTTTCTCTAACGGCATATTTATTCAGAATTAGGGTACTATTAGTAATAGCTATTGTTTTCAGTTTATGGTATGGTATACCTGTTCCTCCCCTCTCCGTTTTTGCATAGCAGAAGAAACTTCAACTCACTTCGAGTCAGGAACAGAAAAAAAATACCCGACCTGCAGCCTGACAGTCACAGCGAAGGATGAACAATAGCTCGTTGTCATAAAAAAAAGCTGATGTTAAATTATTGTTCTAGTGTTTGTGTGTGTGTGTGTGTTTCTTTTTAGAGTATTGACTCTCTCTGTCTCTCCTTTTTTTCATATTCACAAGTGCAAGAAATGCAATCATAAGTCTGTGTAAGGAATAAAGAATGCTTTCTTTAAACAAAACTAAATTATACAGCTCTATTTGTGAGGAACACGAATGCTTCCAAAATATGCCATGGATATTAACTATAATCATAACGTTCTTCTGAATTACACAGTAGCCTGAAAAACTGATAATAAAATGATGTAACAGGTGTAAGTTTTTTTTCTAGCGTGACAGCACATTAAACATAACAAAATAAATTTTGGGGATTACAAATTATCACTTTGCGTGTCGGTGTAGGCCTATTCGTTTTCACATTCGAGCGACGAAAGAAGAAAGTGTGGTGATAGTTATAAAAATCGAATACGAGATTTCAATGGATTTAAGTTACATGGCCCCTACATATCGAAAAAATTATTTTTCCATGTCTGCCCATCTATTCGTCTGTCGGTTCGTCACGGTTTTAAATGCACTGAATTAGAGGCCATACTGTTCAATGTATCTGGAACGAATTCTAGATATAACGTTTTAATAACATACTATCGTTTCGAATTTTATATCCTTCGACACCTAAAAGTAAGGAAAGTTTACTGAAGGATGAACATTTAAAATAATTCAGTTTTCTAAAAAAAAAAAAAAAAAAAAAAAGCAGCTGTGACGATTATATTTATTTTTATAAATATATATTTTATTAGCAACTCTTCACCGTAGTATCAATCATTTTTCTGAAAAAAAAATACATATGGTGTAATTTACTGTGTAGTATGCGATCTTTTTGCACAATTTTCTCAACCAAATTTCATAAATAAACGTATCATTAATAACCTGACAATATGACAACTCGTTCGTCATGTAAACATTCAGAAGGAGTAGCTTTCTCCTGATGATTTTACCATTGACGCCTCAGGCAATTTTGTTCATATTTCGTAAAGAAATGTTTCATTAATAAACTAACATACAGCATAAATCATTTATCCCGATAACATACAGAAGGAGACGTTTTCTAAAGAATTGACTTTTTTTTTTACAATTTTCTCAGTAATAACTGAGACAAATTTGTTGTAATTTCAGTTAAAATATTTTCTGTAATAATCTCACAATATGGTATAACTCACTTGTCCCGAAAAGAAAAATCGAAAAGAGATAGTTTTCTTTGACAGTGAAATTTTTCCTGACGATTTGCTTAAAAATTACTCGATATTCTTGGTCCAGATTATAAATAATTTACAATATGGCATAAATCGTTTATCATCAAAATTACAGATAGAAAAGTTTACCTTTGACGGTAAGTTTTTCCCGACGACCTTCCCAAAAAACACTCAGGAGATGTTTGTTGTTCATATTTCATAAATAAATGTTACATAAATAACCTAGCTATATGGTATAATTCCCTCATCCTGAAAATCTAGAAGTGGTATATTACTTATGACATTAAGTTTTACCCTGCGATTTTCTCAAGGACGACTCAGGCGATTCTGTTCGTATTTCATAAATAAATGTTTTATGAAACACTAACAATATAGCATAGCTCGTTTGTCCTGAAAAGATCCACAAGGGAGATTTATTCTTGGGGTGACGTTTCATGATTTTCTCAGAAATTACTCAGACGCTTTTACTTATAGTCCACATACAATTATATCCTTAATAATTGTAATATATGGCTTAAGTTATTTCTAACGGAAATATGACCAATGGGTAATTTACTTTTGGGCCTAAAGTTTCTTCTAACAAGTTTTCCAAAAAACATTATTTTATTGGCAATTTCCCAAATAAATATTTCAATAATAGCTGCAGCCTAACATGAGTCAGTGTAAGAAATTCGAGCGAGAAAGTACAGTGTGTTTGCTCCGTACCATTTCTTGAATATATTTTTAAATGTTTCCTAATCACAATTTTCGGAACAAAATCGAAAATTCCTTTTAAATGTACCTTGTTGTGGTCAAATGGTTCAAGTGCATTGATTCTGGATTTGATTTCCAGTGAGAGCTAGTATATTTTTTTCCAAGAGATGTGACACGTCGGTGCAGAGAAAAAAGTGTTTAAATAAGCCTGACCAAGCTAATCAATAATACAAAGAAATAATACAATGTTACGAAATTATCGAAAAAACGTTGATAATATTAGGTAGCTGCAACTGAAATGTCCAAACGATTATTGTCAATTTCAAAGGTAAAAAAGTGAAAAATTCAATGCCAGGTTAATCAATGGCCACTCACTATCCTACGAAGAAGTGATTGAGATACCAAAAAATGTTGTAATCGCTGGAAGACATGTTAAAAGAACACAGAGGGCGAGAGAGTTTAATACTGCAAATCATGGATAATCTGCACCTTCGTTTGAGGGCGAGTATTGAAGTCCGTAGGCCTACATAGGTTAACATTGAAATGAACATTGCAACACAATACCTGTTTAATATTGATCGGGGCTTGCTGACAGGTTTGCAGGGTATTTGACGGGGTTTGATATTGTAAAGAAAACGATCCTTGTAAACGATTGTGCCTTCCCCACTGTACACTGTAAGTTAAATTCGTGCTTGATTAAAACTATATTTGTTTAAATTTAAAACTGTTGACCATTATCACCTGTGCATCACGGACAGCAATCCGCCAGTAATTCTTTGTTTCCGCCCGGCGGGAGCTCATGTGGTTCGGATTCCACGTTAATCAGTAGGTCCACGTCTGATATAGCCTCGCTGCTGAAAGAGACGATAAACTCAAAATCACATCACACATCTTTGTTTTCGCATTTGTTTTAGCCCATAAGTGTCTTTGTTCATGAGCTTCTTCGTGGCTAAGCGGTTAGCGTACGCGCCTTTGGCGTGGGAGTCTCGGAGAGAGCTCATGTGGTTCGGAGTCCACGTTAATCATTAAGTCGATGTCTCATATAGCTTCGTTGCTGAACGAGATGTTAAACTAAAACTCAATGTCTTTGTTCATAAGTTTCTTTGTGTGTGGTTTGGCATATTAAATTTTGGACATTAAATTTTCGTGGACATTAAATTCTTGCGTGGACATTTCTTTGTGCGTGGACATTAAATTTTGATTTCTACGCCATATGTATCTAATTACATACACACCTATAGAACGAACACAACAAACTTGGAATATATTATTTGTGTATAGAAAATCATCAGGAACTGGCCACCTGGAATCTCTAACCAGGTAAAAAAATAGGGTATTCGTTGCTGGCGAAGAAAAATAACCAAGTCACTTAGTGTGTCCATCCCCAATTGTTGATTTTATTCGCGATCTTCGTACATACGGTTGGAATACTTGCCTCTTTGGGGTTTAGGAAACAACCGTCGAATTGTATTTTCATACCTCCATGGAGGTTGACACTTTGATTTGATCTCAACTGTCGACAACCTTGCTATTCTCTCGGCTTACGATTTATTTTGATAATCTCTAGTGGGAGAGATTAAGGGTTTCACTCGAGTGGAGACTGCGTTACCGTACACATTAGTGTACATATTTTTGGAAGCTTAGCTTCATCATTCATTCATTTCATCTTTTCATTACGTCACACCTTTTCACTCATTACCTACACCGTGACTTATGGCGTCCCAACCTGTCATTGGACAACATTCTGGCTTACCACCTATAGCACCGGAACCTTCTTGCTCATCTGGGAAACCGCTTAGACGACGTTGCCATTCTCTGGAAAGGATTTCTAGCAGTCAGGGTTCATCAGCTCGTCAACGTTCTCCTGTTGCATCCACAAAACTACCACCCGCTAAACGTCAACATAAGCTAAGCGATGCCAGCTCTGAGGCATCCATGATCATTGACATTCAGGATGATCGTCAGTTTCCAAACCTGCCTCCTCCTAGTCGACCAGCCATCCATTCTTTCCTGCTTCAGAACTTTGATCCAAAATTTTCAAATCCAAAGCTACTTTTAGTACAGATCACAAAATACATGCCTCGGGCGAACATCACTCAAATAGTCAAGACTAGGAACGGCATGATTATTAAGACGCCTGACCCGGAGTTTCTCCGTACGACACGGAACAAGTGCAGCTTTGAGATTTTTGGCTCCAAATCAACCATGACCAAGCTTAGCGACCAACGCCCGAAACAGCCACCACCACCGAGGAAATCACCAACATTGTCTGTAGTTATACGAGGGGTAGATCCGAGCTATAGTGACGAGGAGGTCTTTGAAGAACTTAAACTGGAAGGGCACAATATCATAAAATGTATCCGAATCAAAAACGATCATGGGTTGACCTACATGGTGCGGGTTCTCACAAACTCTCAACAGACTATCGATGAGCTACTCACCCGTGGCGCCTATATCTATAAACAACGCCATCGTGTTGAACCATCACGCACCTCCGCTCCTTTACCCATTCGCTGTGAACGGTGTCAGGTCTACGGTCAGCACTCCACTTCCCAATGTAAAAATCCATTCAAATGTGGTTATTGTTCCGGCCCTCACCCTACAAGAAGCTGTACAAATTTACAATCACCTCCAACCTGCTCCACATGTCAAGATCATTCTCACCCTACATACAGTTACAAATGCCGATCCAAACCAGCTCCTGAACCAACAAAGCCAGAGACTGTGGCACCATTACGCATACCGGACCAAATCCAACCACCCGCCAATCCAGCTTTACAGCAACCTGTAACTGTCCATCAGCTTCTCACATTTCTTACCTTCTCGCTACAAAATATCCATCCATTCCTTCGAGATCACATCGCCCAACAAATTCAAATCGCGGCTAAGGCAATTTTCCACGCCAATATCTATCCAACATATTCCGGCAATGTCGTCTATTATCACTCAAATGTACTCGAAACGGAGGTTTAACAGCTATCCTGTCATCATTCTCTGCATTATGGCGCTCTCCTTTTTGTTCTTAAACATCCGTTCTTTACCACAGCATAAGCCGCTCTTCGAAGCACTTTTACTCGAAGAAAAAATCCATGCCTTTATCCTTAATGAGACACATCTCACACCCAGATTGTCATGCCGCATACCTCGCTTCCAACTGTTACGCCAAGATAGCACTTTCCCTGCTAGGCGAGCCAACGGGGGAGTAGCGATTGGGTTTTCACCTTCTATTCCATTCCGTAGTCACTCTCCGACTCTGCCTAATCTTCCTGAATACCTTATCACATCATTATATTATCAGGAATTGTATGTGACTGTAGCAACTATATACATCCGTCCTGGGCATGCTATTCCGTTCAGCTTCTTTCAGTATATCTCCAATACCTTCCGTACCTACATCATTATGGCAGATGTGAATTTACATAGCCGGACACATACTCAACGGGATCGTTTCCTCAACTACATCACCAGTCATACTACTGGAGTGACTCTGCCACTTCCAAAACCGACTCGTCCCGCGAGTCAGACTACTCCAGATATAGTTATTGTTTCGAACAACATGTCACATCGTAGCTGTGTTAACGTTCTTGATCTCATTGGTAGCGATCATGCTCCAATCAAGCTAGACATTCAGACTCGTGTAACTACCACTTCTCAGTCTTCTTCTCCCCGTACTGTCTATCGTTACGATAAAGCAAATTGGACAGCTTACAGATCGTATCTTCAGGATCATCTTCATCATTTACAGCCACCAGCTACAGAATCAGAACTTTCTGAAACTTTGGATTCTCTAGTTAATGCTATCCATAACGCCACAGACAAACATATCCCTAAGTCAACAGTTTCGACTTTTCGACCCTCTTTACCTCCTCAATACTTACCATTGATCAAACGGTCCCGACAGTTTTATAGAGATTTTGCTGCCACTGGCAACCTTGACTCTCTTCATCATTACAGGCAGTTGCAACGAACGGTGCACAACTATCTTAAGGCTTACAAATTGCGATGCTGGGTCAAAGCTTGCAACAATCTCGGCTCACTTTCACATCCCACTCAGTATTGGAAAAGATTCCGACAGCTTACAGGTCGAAATACTCGTACAACATATCCTCTTATCGACAATAATACTCCGCTGCACACTGATACAGACAAGGCCAATGCATTTGCAAGATATCTCCAGGACATCTTTACGCCTCTTGCACCTGAAATTCCACATCGTTCTCATCCAGTCGACAAACTCAATCTGGATTCTCCTCATCTACAGCCTAATGTTAATCACACTCTGCCTGAAAACAATCCTCTTACTACACCGATCTCTATATCTGACATCAATTCAGTTGTAGCTCACAGACGTAACACAGCCCCTGGCATGGATTCTATTACATATAGACACATTAAAGAAAGTCCGTACGTAGTATTATAACTGCTTTGTCACATCTTTACTTTTATCCTTCGCACTGGCTTCGTACCTGCTGACTGGAAAACTTCGAAAACTCTTATGTTTCTCAAACCACATAAACCTGTTGCTTCTGTTAGCTCATACCGTCCTATTCAACTAACATCGACCTTCAGTAAAATACTGGAACGCATCATTGTCAAACGTCTTCATTCATACCTGGCACATCACCACGTCATTCCACTCGAGCAAGCTGGTTTCAGACCTTCTTTCAGCATTAATGACCAATTGCTCCGCCTCTCAAATTCCATCTATACTCACTTTAACACAGGCAACCCGTCCTGCTTGGTCCTGTTTGATCTCGAGAAGGCTTTCGACAAGGTCTGGCATCCCGCTCTCATCTATAAACTCAAACAGCTCCGCCTGCCTATTGCTTACCTTAGATTCATCTTTAATTTTCTTAGCTGTCGATTGGCTTATGTCTGTATCAACACTAGTTTTTCATTTCCTATTTTTCTTCATTCTGGAGTTCCCCAAGGATCGGCTTTGTCGCCCTTACTATATATTCTATTCGTTTCCGACTTCCCAGCAGTCCCAGATAATGTTAAGCTCTTTCAGTATGCCGATGACACTGCACTTTTTGCGACGGGCAAAACAATTCATCAGCTTAATCTGGCTCTCCAGGATGCTATCAATGTCTTTGTTGATTGGTGCTCCCACTGGAGACTGATAATAAACCCAGCAAAAACTCAATGTATTGTATTTCTTGCCCCGAAGCATCGTTCACGTGTACACCGCAACCCAACACTCTTACACCTCTCTGTACAAGATGTACCTTTAAAACCTACTCGCAGTGTCAAATATCTAGGAGTAACCTTCGATCATCAACTAACCTGGA
This sequence comes from Thermobia domestica, assembly GCF_964235325.1. Lineage (NCBI taxonomy): Eukaryota > Metazoa > Arthropoda > Insecta > Zygentoma > Lepismatidae > Thermobia > Thermobia domestica. The sequence continues at coordinate 269,899,761 of NC_137454.1, read as the reverse complement.
CACCACATCTGAAAGATATCTCCAAGAAGGCGTACTCTCGCCTCAATCTTCTGAAAGGTCTTGCTGGAACTACCTGGGGACTCCATACTCATACACTTCTTAACACGTACAAAGTTTTCCTCCGCCCGATTTTGACGTACGGATTTACAGCTTGGATATCTGCTCCGACCTCATACTATGAGAAATTATGCATCTTGGAACGTCATGCCTTGCGAATTGCTTATCGTATCAAATTACCAAGTCCCACTCAAGATCTCTATCATAGACTTACATTTCCGCATATCTTATATCATTTAGAAACATTACGCACTAAATATATTACCCAGCGCCTGCACAACAATCATCCACTTCTTCAGCAAACTTTTGACGATCATGCCCGAAGTACCTCTCCCGTTGCCGCTTTGTTCCCTCCGCTCTCATTACTATTCACTTTGTACCATTACACTCTACCTCCAGACCACCCAGACGCCGTCTACTACGAGCCATACACTACAGCCGCTCATCTACCTCACATATGGCCATCACATGCACAGTGACACCTTGTGTACTAACAGGGCTCCTCTGTCCTCATTGATGCCTAGCGCAGCCCCTAAAGATAACCAGCATTAGTTCAACTAACAAAACCTATGTGTTGTAGTGAGTTTCGCACTTCATTTCATCATTCCACATCATATCACTTACAGTTATGGTTTTCCCTCACTGCAGTTTATGTATTTACCTTTCCTCATGATTATGGTTAAAGGCCATAATGACTGTGAAAGTTTGAATAATAAAGTTTTCTGTACCTACCCATAGCCCAACCATTGCTTTCTGAATAGCAGAATATACTAAACATCTCTTCCCCTACAGAGGGCGTAACCCTCTTCGGGTAGTAGCTAGCGTAGGCTAGCTGGTAAAAAAAAAAAAAAAAATCATCACGCGGCGCTGCATGGGTGAGCCGTGTGTATGGAATACCATACACATGGCAATCGTGTTGAAAAATGTATAAATAATAATAATAATAATAATAATAATAATAATATAAACAGAAAACGAAACGATCACATAAAACTTATAAACATAAGTTAACATTAATTAAAGCATATAACTGCAATGGAATTAAGTTGTTTCCTTCTCTCCCTGAACGCAACAGCCCTTATTGTGCCAAGGCGTAGAAGAGAACTCGTAGGACTCATGACTTTGGGGTGGTGTGTGGTCAGAATATCGCATCCCTTTGTTGTTAGCCCTAACTTTCTAGACGGATGCAGTTATTTCCGGTAGACTGTTACTATTAAAGTGGACAATTATACTCATTCCCTCAATATGATACTTGTGGTTGCTTAACTGTATACAGACAGTTGATCCATGGAAGAATAGTTGATAACAACAACAGCAATAATAATAATAATAATAATAATAATAATAATAATAATAATAATAATAATAATAATAATAATAATAATAGTAATAATAATAATAATAATAATAATAATAAATAACAGAAACTCGACAAATATTCTTGCAAATAATAGGAACAAGTTTGCGTCACACTGTTCACTTTGCTGGACACACCAGTGTGCCGCGTTATACCGATTGTGGCACACTGGAATATAGGGTATGGCTTTTTAATTTTTCCGAACTATTTCAACTGCTTCAATTGAAACGGATCTATAATAATAAGAGAGTGAATTTAGTCTTTTTACCCTTCGACGAAATAAGGTCCGCGAGAATTTCATTAAAAAAATAATATACTCAGAATTTTATATAGTAGTTTGTTTTATTCGAAATTAATGTGTCCTGCAACTGTTTTTTGATTGAAATTATTTGAAATGAAATCTTTTAAGTTTTCACGTCCCACGTTGATGCCGGCTAGGTTAAAAGAAACAGTGATGATGAGAAATAAATGAAATGGTCGAATGAGGAAAGTGAGAGAAAACTTGAGAACCCCGAGAAAACCCACGCACACGGTGTTTGTCCAGCACAAGGTTCACTTGACGCGAGCAGGGATCGAACCAAGGACTCCATGCACCAGAGGTGAACTCTCTACTACTGAAACACTGCGGAATCTGAAATTATTTAAAGGAGAAAGGGACTACTTTATGAAAACTTGATGACGAACACATTTGTTAAAAAATATCAGCTTTTCGTGAAATATTGCTTATAGGCAGAGGCGGATTAAGGCTTTTGGGGACCTGGAGCCGACTATTTTAAGGGGGCCCTATGTTAAGAATAGTTTCAGCTCATAAATTTTCTTTGCTGCCTTCCACTCCCTCATAGGCTTATCGAACCACCGAGATTTATGCTGTAATATTTTAATATGCTCCGAGTTTACAATAATTGGTTTAGTTACATTAATTATTAACAGTTAAATAATTATATTCATTATTAACAGTTAAATACTGCTGATGGATAGACTTAATTCTGGCGATACCGCGAGCGTAACGAGCCGAAAGAAATTTAGCATAGGTCTGTCTATAATATAAGTTTAATGCTATATTTTAGTATTAAACAAAGGGATTTTAAGGGGCCTCCTGAGTTTGGAGTCTCGGAGCCTGGGATCCATTGACTGCGCCCTTAATGCGTTAATGCTGATAGATTCAAGGGGCCGGGCCTGTCCGAGCTAAAAATTCCGATCCGTGCAGACTTCTAGCCCCTGTGTATAAGCCATCTTGGGAAATACAGTAGAATTTCGCTTAACTAACTAACTCTATGGCCTATGGAACCCGGAGGTTCAATGCCGCGTTCACAAAAGCTCTCCACTGACTTCTATCCTTAGCTAACTGCATCCAGTTTCTACTCTGTATTCCAATCTCTGCGAGATCCATCTTAATATTGTCCTCCCATCTGCGCCTAGGTCTTCCTAATGGTCGTTTTCCGATTGGTCTTCCAGTCAAGACTTTGAAAGCGTCTCTACTTTCTTCCATTCTAGCTACATGACCCGCCCATCTAAGCCTCCTAGACTTGACGACCCTAACAATGTTGGGTAAACCGTATAAATTATGTAGTTCCTCGTTATGTAGTTTCCGCCATTCCCCATTCCCGTTCCTCTTGGGTCCGAATATTCGTCTCAGGATCTTGTTCTCAAATACTTTCAGTCTATGTTCTTCCCTCAGAGTAAGTGACCATGTTTCGCAGCCATACAGAACTACAGGCATGATTATCGTTTTGTATATTTTAAGTTTCAAATTCCTCGACAGAATTCGCGACGACAAGAGATTTTGAACCGAATAGTAACACGAATTCCCTGCTTTTAGTCGACATTTAATTTCTCCGTGAATATGATTTTCCTCTGTTAATATTGATCCTAGGTATTTGAAAGTATCCACTTTATCAAAAGTATTATTTAGTATTTTAACGCACCCATAATTTGCTGTATTCCGGTCCCGACGCACTTCCATGTATTTAGTTTTCTCTGCATTTACTTCTAAACCCATGTCCCTGCAAGCATTTAATAAGATCTCTGCATTTCTTTCTATTGTTCTCCTATCATCTCCTATTAAATTTACATCATCAGCATATGCCATAACCTGGTGAATACCGTTCAACTGTAAGCCCTGGTTGCTATCTTTGATTTTCCTTATAGCGTATTCCAAAACGAAGTTAAATAATAATGGCGACAACGCATCTCCTTGTTTCAGGCCATTTTCGACGTGAAAGCTCGTGGACAAAAATTTTCCTACCCGGACTTTACTTTGGGATTCATTTAAACATATCTTAATTAATCTAATTAGCTTTCTCGGTATTCCAAGTTCTGTAAGAACGTTGTATAATGTTTCTCTCCTAACCGAGTCGTACGCCTTTCTAAAATCAATAAATAGTTGATGTACCGGGGTATTGTATTCCCACTTTTTTTCGAGTATTTGGCGAATGGTAAATATTTGGTCGATAGTTGATCGATTTCGTCTAAATCCGCACTGATAATCTCCAATAATTTCATCTGCGTATGGGGTCAGTCTTGCTAACAGAATATTTGAAAGGATTTTCTAGGATGTTGACAGAAGAGAAATGCCTCGATAATTATTACAGTCAGTTTTGTCGCCTTTCTTGTGGATTGGAACAATGATTGATTCTTTCCACTCTTGTGGCAATTCTTCCTTGTTCCAGATAAGGAGAATGAGTTTGTGTATCTTGTTCCACAATTTTTCGCCTCCAGCTAAAATTAACTCAGCCGGAATTTCATCTACACCCGGAGATTTGTGTTTCTTTAATTTCTTTATAGCGGTTTCTACTTCTATTCGGTTGGGTTCTGGAATATACGGTTCTGCGGTGTGTATCTCCTTTTCTCCACGAACACTAGTTTTTGGTTGCGTGTTAAGCAAATCGTCAAAGAAATCTTTCCATCTATTTAAGATGCTATCCGTGTCAGTGAGAACTGTACCATCAGATTTCTTTAATATATAAGCACGAGGTTGATAGCCTTTCTTAAATTCGTTGATTCCCTTATACATGTCCCGGATGTTTTTATTTTTACTATTATCTTCAAGTTCCTTAATTTTAGCTTTCAGAAAATCGCGTTTCTTTGTTCTAAAGGTTTTGGAAGTTTCCCGCCTGATATCTGCGAAATTTTGTGTAGTCATTTCATTCGAATTTTGTAGCCAGCGTAATTTTGCCTGTTTTCTCTTCTCTGCTAGTTTTATGCATTCCTGGTCGAACCATGGTTTGTTCCTACGTATTTTCGCGTATCCCAATTATTCTTTTGCTGAAATTTTAATGCTATCTCTAATTTCAATCCAGGTATCCTCAACACTAGTGCACTCCGAATCTTCTAAAGCCGAAAATCTATTCGAAACTTCAATCTGGTATTCCTCTCTTACCTGGCTCTCTTCTAATTTCTTTAAATTGAATCTCTCCGTTTTCGGACAATGAATATTACCTTTATTCAACGATAACCTCTCTCGTATTATCGCTGCTACCAGGTAGTGGTCAGTGTCACAATCAGCCCCTCTAAACGACCGGACATCAATTATGCTAGATTGCCTTCTTCTATCTACTAAAACGTGATCAATTTGATTATGTGTTTTCCCGTCTGGTGATGTCCAAGTGTATTTATGAACGTCGCGATGTGGGAATTTCGTACTCTTCACGATTAGGTTTTTGGATGTTGCGAAGTTCACGAGTCTAACACCGTTGTCATTACTTTCCTTATGCAGACTTTCGTTCCCTATAATCGGTTTGAAAATATCCTCTCGTCCTACCTTCGCATTGAAATCCCCTAATAGAATTTTCATGTGGTATCGCGGGAGTTGGTCAAATATCCGTTTCACTTCTTCGTAAAAACTGTCTTTTATATCGTCATCCTTATCTTCCGTTGGGGCATGTACATTTAAAACAATAATATCATACCACCGTCCCTTAAGAGTAATAAAAGAAAGTCTGTCAGTAACAAATTCAACCCGTTTAATTGCTGGTAATATACGTTTATGAACGAAAAACCCAGTTCCTAACTGGTGATTTTTATTTCCTTCCCCGTAAAAGAACGTAAAATTTCCGGAATTCTCATATCCATTTCCTTCCCACCTAACTTCCTGAACTCCTACTACGTCCATCCTGTATTTCTCTAACTCCCTCGTTACGGATTTTAACGCGCCTGCCCTATAAAGACTCCTAATATTCCATGTTCCAAATCTCATGTCCATTTTCTTTTGCTGAGGTCGTGCCAAGTTATCAGTCCTTGTCCGAGGCTTTTGTGAATATTTCTGAACAAGTGCTTTTTTTTTACAGGATGAGGTTGTTAGCCCTACCCAAACCCCCAAGCTGGAGGACCACTCCTAGTCGGCTGTCCGCGACTGCTTATTCAGTATATTCGCAGCTAACCTCTATATCTAGAGGCCTTCTCCTCGATCCGCAACCTGAGGACGCGCCATGCCGTGGTGATAGGAACCCATGTTAAGAATTTCGCTTATGCGACATAAAACAGGCAGGCAGAACGCCGGAATTTATGGATGTGTTAAGAAAAGACCTATTAAAAGTCAAACTATGATATAATTTTACATATTGCGCATCTAATAATCATGTTTTGTAAGAAATAAATATAATGCATTGAATCAGGGACGTATCGAGCGTGAGGTCCTGGAAGCTGTCCCCTTCCAATACTCTAGCACTTGTTGAACCTTTTTTCCCTTTTGAGGTTCTTTTATATCAGATTACTTTGAGGCAGTGTCCAAACTGTGGGCAATACATTGTTGTTATGATTGTAAGAACATACCGTAATGCCATTGTAACTAGGTGAAATTAAAGAACACTTTTAAATGGGAAAGAAATCTCTAAGTTTTACGTCCCACGGTTATGCCGATTAGGCTAAAGAAGACGGTGATGAGGAGAGATGGGTGAAATAGTGGAATGAAGAAAGTGGGAGAACCCCGAGAAAACCCACAAGCACGGTGTTTGTCCACCACAAAGTACACACGACGCGAGCTGGGATTGAACCAGGGACCCCAAGCACCGGAGATGAACGCTCTATCACTGAGCCACCGCGCATCCACTTTTAAATGGGATTACAATTTCGATTCTGGTCTGTTTATAACATTAATGTATTAGAACGATACACTCATTGCCATTTGCTATTTTTGTTATGATAGCCATTTGCCATTTGATATACGTAGCAGACAGTTTTCCTTACATGTGTCTCAAAAATATTATTTGATTTCGTTTGTGCTACAATGCAGTTTGTTTGAAGTAAATCGGTTCATAAGTGAAAAGTAAGAAAAAGTTTAAGAGAAATACAGAACTGTTGCATTATTATTATTATTATTATTATCATTATTATTATTATTATTATTATTATTATTATTATTATAGATAATTTTGAAACATTAGAATTACGTGCTTACGAAAATTCATGTTGGTCCCCTTCTGAAAAGAAAACCTGCATACGTGCCTGCACTGAATGATAGACGTATGAGTCATGGTGTAGACGGGCGTGCTAGGCGATAGAGTCCAGAGCATCAAAAACTAAGATCATCAGCATCAGACTAAGGGGGAGTGGTGGCTCCGTGGTAGAGCGTTCACCTCTGGTGCTTGGGGTCTCTAGTCTGATCCCAGTTCGCGCCGTGTGGATTTTGTGGTGGACAAACACCGTGCTCGTGGGTTTTCTCGAGGTTCTCCCGTTTCCTCCCACTTCATTCCAACATTTCACTCATTTCCCATCATCACCGCCTAATTTAGCCTAACCTACATATCCGTGGGACGTAAAACTTAAAGATTTCATTTCATTTTTTTCAAAAACAGACTAAGACCACAACTTGCAGTTCTTCTTGCCGATTGATCCTACTTTTAACCTGCAATGATATGTCAGATGATACGGTATGTGGAGTAAACGAAGGTCAGAAACACGATTTGAATTTTTTCTTTCTTTTTTTAAGAAATGTGATGATTTGTGTCCGACTGCATCACCATATACCGTAATATACAACAGGTTCACCTCAGAAATCAAATTCATTTACCGTAATATGAGTCTCATCTCCTTCCCTTCAGAATAAGCCTCAAATCTGCCCACCTGAAGACAATTCTGCTCCTTGATCCTCCACAGTGTTGCTTTTCAACTGAAAAATATTTTGAACATCTCTTAAAAAAATACGGGAACGGTCTTACTCGTCCCCCCCCCCCAATGTTGAAGACAGATTTGCGCCGCTGGTGTAAGGCTCCTCGACCCTAAACTTTTTTTTTACATTCTGAAACATTGAAATTTATTATACCAGCACGAATACACGAATACAAATTGATCATAGATACGTCGAAAACGAAGACATTAATGTCAAGTAATGTTAACGCGACAAGTAAAGTTCGATGTGACTGCACTGGCCCCAGAGAGTACTGACTGTTGTGCGGAGCGAGTAAGGCGGCACATTTAGAGGGTGGCAAACAACTGAAAATAAAAGCTCCTACGAAGTAAAATCCCAAACTGAATTGAAATAGGCCTTCCTGAACATGTTCAAGATTTCAATACCGACTCACTAAGACTTTTTTTTAAAAAATAGTATTCCGTACAACCTACCTTACTCTCTATAACTGCGAGTCAAGTCAGATAGGCATGTCTACTGCGATACAAGAGTTAGTAATAGCACACAACAATTATAATAGTAAATACGATCTTAAGACAGATTTAAAATGGCGGCCTGATTTTCCTAACTTTCACTAATCGTTCCCAAATAGCCCTATAAGAATGTTTTTGACAGGGAAAGTGTAGAACAAAATGGAACTTGGCATTTTTTAATTACGACCGTATTTACTATTATGATTCGACCTAGTAATAGCGATGCTATGATTGGCTCCAGAGACAATAACAAAAGCGTGATGAAAGAAAATGTTTTGGCCGTCGCGTCGCCAGGTCGTGTAGTGGGTTTAAAAAAATAAAACTACAGAAAGGGTACTGAAAGAGATATGGAAATGTGCTTCTTAGTTGACCATTGAAAAAGTAATCAAATAATGGTATAAGTCGTGAGAGTAATTTTGTGTTTATTGTTCAGCAACATTTTTTTAAATCTCTATACTCTTTCAAGTGTCCTTTTTTTCTGTCTGATGAGTTAGCCAAGTAGGTAAGCTGCTCGACTTCTAACTGGGTAATCCATGTTCAAATCTCCCTGCAGCTAACTTTTTCTCCCACTACCGAAATCAACACTGTGTGCTGTTTTGATTTAAAACAAAAAGTGGTAGTCATGCTGGGTCATCGCATTGTGTTGAACATAGGCGGAGTTAGGAATTGTCTGCTGAGAGGCAGACCTTTTGCTCGGTCTCGGACCTGTGGAATACTTCCTACAGTGTGGAATTAATATGAAGAACTCATTTTTGTCAAAAAGTTGGGGGACAATGTCCCCCATAGCTCAGCCCATGGTGTTGAATTAACACAGCTATCTTTTACTGTGCAGGACATGCGTTGTAAACAGTAAGGTTAAGGACACATACAAAAGTCATCGAGGGCAGGGGTTTGAATTCACAAAAACGGGAAGAAATTTCATTTCCTCAGTCAAAATTAAATGTGTTGTAAGGCATCTTTACTATTGACAATAAAATGCAATGGAACCAAAATTAAATTTCAATTATATATGCCGAACTCAAATTACTGTACGAAATTAAGTAGTATATACTAGAAACAGCCGAAAAATTAAACGTCAAGAAATAATTAATAAAAACAAGCTAACAAGGCTATTACATTTAACTTTATTTTAAAAAAAGAAAAAAACGCAGAGCAAACGCAACGGTTTCAATGTCCTAACATCTTAATGTGCCATCCGAGTAACATCGAAAATGTTACGTTTACTGTGTGTGTTTTAAATTCAAAAACTGTGTTTGCAATTTCGAGACACGAGACGAGACAAGTAGACTGTCTCGTCTCGCGTCTCATCCTAAAGAGTTCTGTCTCGTCTAGTGGCAACACTGGAAATAGCTAATTTGAACCACTTCCGGCTTGAATATGGAGTTAACGGATGAGATGGAACCTATTCTTTGGATGCAGAAACAATGGCAGAAAATCACTTTTCGATATCACTTACTTTCTTTGCTCTGGTATCTGTCACACACATGGATGAAACCACTCTATAAGACTTCCGACTTTTATGCACGGCATAGTTTGAAAGTTTAAAACCTGACTAGTTCCATAAATATTATTAACACTAACATATCAATGATACTCTTGTGTATAATTCAAAAAGTTAGCCGTGAAATTTAATCCAGATTGGAAGTAGTTGTTGAAAGACCTCTTGCTATAACAGATTTGTGGGTGTTCAAATAAAATCAACATAATCTTTCTATTTCACAACGGGTGAGTAATGCATAGGTCATTTCTACTGTATATCAACTTCACGGACCAAAGCGACTTGTGACTTCATGAAAATCCATTTGCTGGTTCTTCAAGGTCAATACATAAACAAAATAGCGGACCCATTACTTCGATAGAAGAAGAAAATTCAATAGACGTGTTTACGTATAAAAGACTAACGCCTCAGGCACTTAGTTGAAGGTTTAACTGGGTGGAAGCAACATAGTAACGTTCTATGGCAAAGAACGCTGTGCTGTGTTAAAAAAATGCTCTGGGTTGTTCTGTTAGTTGTGTGTATGAAATACGAGTTTGTTTGTGTGTCTGTCTGTGTGCGGCCTGGGAATCAGACGAGTTGACGGAAAGTTACTAAATTTTGGTCACGGATATCTTTATCCAGGCTCCAGACCAGGACAAAGCGTTTTTTTTTAATTCGAACCAGTTTTTCAGGGGAAGGGAGCGTTTACCGGGACATGTAAAAATATTAGAAAATGACCGATATTTGTGTTGAATTCATAGTTATCGCGGTCGCTGAGATCAATGGTGACACTTCCATTAGCGATGACTTTGAAAATCGGCTACCATTTTATGCAGGTCGGTGTCACCCGGGAATGGGGTACCGAAATATATAAAAATATTTCAAAATGGCCAATATTAGTTGAGTTGATTTTCAGTTTAACGTCCCTTTTCAGCAGCGAGGCTAAATGAGACGTGGACCTACTGATTAACGTGGAATCCGAATCACATGAGCTCCCGCTGGGAATTGAACCCGGGCCTCCCACGCCAAAGGCGCTTACGCTAACCGCTTAGCCACGGAGGAGCCCTTGGTCAATATTAGTATCAAATCCTTAGTTTTCACGGTAGCTGAGATGAAAGGTGATTCTTCCAGAGGCGCTGACAGTGTTTCTTTCAGAAAAAATGTTCCGGGGGGGCACACGTAGTATACGGAGGGGCACATATTATTTTCATGCGGTCTCGGTATAACTTAGCAGCTTCTTTTCTAAAGTTATGTAAAAATGTCAATATTGTTATTTCTTGTCCACGAAAATACTGAAGTGTATGATCCCAATCATCACCATAAAGTTAAAATATTTATTCTTTTCCTGTAAAAGTTTTCTTTTTTCTGTTCGAAAAATATAATTGGCAAATACAATAGAAATGTACTAATAATATTAAATACAATAGACATTTATAAAAGTTTTACATTATAACTTCATCCGTATGACAAAAATTCACTTCGTAGTTTGTTTTTAATCATTAAAGAAGACGTATTCTTCTCATCTTTGCTTTGGCGTATGAATTGATTACCTCATTGATAAAATTCGAATTTGGCACTTCTTCACCCTCAATGCTGATCAACATACAGTGCTTCAAGTTTTCTTCTGCCATACGAGATCGCAATTTTGTTAATACCTGTTCATTGTGCTGAAAGACCTTTCAACACTGGCTGTTGATATAGGTACACACATGACCGATTCACATATTTTATGTAGATTTTCATAACCAATTTCCACTTCAAGTACTTTTGGAAGAACGGGGTCTATATCCAAACAAGCATTTTCAGTGCTCTTCATCAGTGACCGAAGGAAAAATTGAAATGACTTTATATCTGCCCATAACGGTTCCATATCAACATCGACGAAATAGTTGCACAGTTTCTTTACATCATCTACACACTTGATACTTAAAAACATGCCTATGTTTTCGAAGTAGGATGCATTTTCCATTAGGCCAAGGGCGCGGTCGTTGAATCTATTTGATATCTCTTCGACAACCTGCAACACATAACTCTTCAGGTCCTTAAGCGTTTTCTCAGGATCTTGGTCTTCCACAAAAGTCTTCGAAAATTCTTCAGGCTTTTGCATGGCCTCCAAAATCATAGTCCTCAATTCGCTATTGGTGCTACAACATTCATCCGCTATCTTCGTAAGATGTTCTTTAGTGGCATCGATCATAGACATCAGAGATGAAAATGACAAGGTTGCATTTTGAAGCTGCTTACTCAAGTGAGACAACGCACTTAGTAATGCATCCATAACACAAAGTGTGATAACAAAGCTTTTGTTGGTTATTTCGCTTAAAATTCCTCCCGCAAGTGACGCAAAATCAACCCCTTATTTGTGAATATGCTCAAGAGCCAACAAAATTCCCGAGAAGCACCTTTTCACTGCATTCACAATTCTATAGTGACTTAGCCACCGTACTTCAATGCATTCAGGTACTTTTAATATAGGATCGTTTATGATTGCCTGAATTTCATGCAGAATGTTTTCCCGCTTAGGTGATCTACTAAATAGATTGTACATGTCTTTCAATGTATGGAAAAATCTTTTAACTTTGGGATTCTTGTTTCTGCACGTAGCAGCAGCAAGTGACAGCACATGAGCTCTGCAGTGAATATACGGTATATCTCTGCCAGCTTTTGTTGACAGAATCCTGCGAACACCAGAACTGTTGCCAGAAAAGTTAGACGCACCATCGAAACTAAACGCTATGAGATTTTCGTATTTCAAATTGTGATTTTTCATTTCAGTGTCTATAGCATTAGCAATGGTATCGGCTTTGCAATCAGGTATGGTCACCAGCGCCAAAAATGTTTCAACCGGAGCACTGTCCTCTACATATCGCAAACACATGCTAAGGGCCATTTTATTATTTATTGATGTACTTTCATCAGCCATTATCGAAAACTTTTTATCTCTGATTTTTTGAGTCACTTTAGAACGTAAGACTTCACCAACACAACTCAACAATTCGGAAGCAGTGTTCTTACTGCAGTAGTTAGAGCGTTCACTTTGTTCATTTTTCCACGTTTCTAGTTCTGGACTACACTGTACAAGCAAATTATTCACTAGTGCTTCATATTTTGTTGTATGTGGCACTTCTTCTTTAACCAAGAAGTACAATCCACGAACAAGCATTCCCAGCGATTGGCGGTTTCGATCTTTTTCGGGCTCACTTTGACGAAGAACTTGAGAGTATACAGGGTTATTTTTTACTTGCATTCGCAGCCTACCCATCTCAAGGCTTGCAATGCGCGCTTTTGAATGATTATGCTTTTCCAGTTTTCCGTCTTTTCCTAATGCATTTTTATATGCTGTGAATGGATGAGTCACAAAAACACCTCCCGTTTTCTGCAGCACATTAGGGTCATTTTTCATATATCGCTCACAATATTTACAAAAGGCACCTCCACGTACTTTGTTCTCGTACAGCCACTCATACTGTTGTTCCCACTGTTTATTATACAAACGCTTCTTCTCAACAGAACAAAGGTTTTGCTCATTTATATTTGCCCTATATTCACCTGCACACTTTGGAATACATTTCGACTGCTCAACATCAATACTTACATCCTTCTCTTATTCTAGTCCGTTTGCATTTCCCTTACACTTACTTTTATCTGGCGTATTATCACTTAGACTTGTACAGTCAGTCGACAAGGAATTCGATGGGCCAGGGTCCACAGATGTTTCAAGCTTAATGTCCAACTTTTTTTTCCTTTATAACAAAATTCAAGATAGATGTTTGACTTTCGTTTTTCCTTTTCTTGTTAGAAGACATACTGAACAAATCACTCACCTGTAAACAAGACACACTAATTGAAAGCACAAAACTATAATCGCCAATATTAACCTAAACAGAATAACTTACATGTGTTATTCGTTTCAGATATACGTGCAACACGACGTTCAATTGTTACTCTTCCGTGCAAGGTTGGCAGTTACAGACACAAGATACCACCTAATTGCTAAATATGAAAAAGAAAACAACTATCGGCACGAGCTTTAGAACACCTTGGTAAAGTAGCAAGATTAAAACCGTTTGTTTATCTGTTTATTGTCTTCTGAAAATATTTATTTCCCACTGCTGGTACTATTCTATTTATTATATTATAGATGTATTACTTTGGTCTCTCCGGGGGGGGCACTCTCGGAGCTCCGGGGGGGCATTGCCCCCCCAAAAACATGTCTGGAAGAAACACTGGGCGCTGACTTCCAAATACAGCCCAATCGCCTGCGGGCGAGAGGCGTTCTTTTCAATTTCGAACCAGGAGGTCTCAGGGGGCATTTACCGGGATATGTAAAAGTAGTAGAAAATGACCGATATCTTCTCGTTTCGTTGTTCAGTTTGTTTACATAGATATTTTATATTACCCATGCGAAAAGTGGGTATTTCAGCTTGTTATTAATAAATGCAAGAAATAAAGTATTAGTAATATACAAGGTGGCCCAAAAATAAGTATACAGTACCGTACTGATCAGCTCATTCCATTTTATTAAATTTCTTATTTTTATCCATCAGGTAGACTTAGTTTCTTCATTATTTGTTCTTAATATGTTTTTACTTACTTCTTATGCTTAGAAGAGCCGAAGCAAATAAACTCATAAACTAGAATGTTATAGTTGATCAATACAAAAATGTATGCCTATTTTTGGACTACGTGAACAGATAGGAATGTATTTTGAAAGAAAGAAACGAAAGTGTAAACATACATAACCGTATTTGACTTTATATAATCTATCCTAAACCGCGGTCACTAATTTAAAATAGGCTAATGTAGGAAAAATGCAAGAAAGTAATTAATAATAATAAATATGAGCATATAAAATACATTTTGAAAGAAAAAAGGTCCCCTGGCAGAACTTGTTAACCCCAAATGTCGAATCGTTAATCAGAGTTAGAGTGGGTCAGTGGGTCAACAGTATGTGACCCACTGCGACCCACCACCCACTATGACCCACTCTGAACCTTTGTGACCAACTCCGACCCACCAAAACCCATCGTCATAAACTCTGACCCATGATGCACACTCTCTTCAAAACAAAATAAAATTTACAATTGTAATAAAACAAGGTTGTGAAATTATCAATAATCGGAGTTTGAATTTCTACGGTTCAACGCTCAAGCACCGCTCTGTTACAATACTGGTGGATTTGATCTTTACGATATACAATGATAAAGTGTTTGTCATGGGCCAAATTGCGATGAATTTAAATTTAATTATCATATATAATTATTTCTTTGTTGACTTACAGACATTTTCAGTGGAAAATATGATAAATTTGAAAGTCTCAAATCAAGGTAAAGTAGACCAAAGTAAAGAGAAGTCTAAAATTGGCCATATAATTAAGCATCCCGTACAAATTTAAAATTCTCACGTAATTAAGCTTACAGTACAAATTTTAAGTCCATTTTTCCCACAACTTTATGACGTGATACCCTTATGCTGTGAACGCTCCATATATAAAAACAAGTTTCAGCAGTTATTATAATAAAAACCAGTAGATGTAAAATGCGTAAAACTGTAGTTTTTATTTCTCAGTAATTGCTTTCCAATTTGTTTCTGAACTAATATCGATCTTTTTCGATTATTTTTAGAAATCAACCCTATATATAGAAAGTGCCTTCCCCCCAATAAAAGTGTTTTAAAAATGATATTGAGATTAGGGCCAAACTATGTATATGCCACATGCCATTTCACTTGACTTTGCAATATGATCATGATGATCACACACACATAGTTATATTCAATTTTTTATATAATAATTCATATATTACAGGTGATTCACAATTCCAGTAGTTATCTCCTCTAAAAGCTCACAGGATGTGTTTGAAAAGTCAAGAAGTAAGTCCTATTGATATTATTACAATTCCAAATATGGTCAATTGCCTGAAGTTCTGCAAGAGTGCCTGAAGTTCTTTCTTAAATAGAAACAAATGAAAAAACAACAAAAAGGGAGGCCTTGAAAGTAAAAGGTACCAGAAATTCACCAGTGCTCAGAAGAAGCTGTCTTCAATGCGCTGAGCAAAATGGGTTGGTGAGTCAGAGTGGATCAGTGGGTCAGCGTGGGTCAGAATGGGTTTTTGGCTTAGAGTGAGTCACAGTGAGTCGCAGTGAATCACATCCTATTGACCCACGACCCACTTACACATCTTGACAAATTGACTCACTGACTCACTCCATCTCTGGAGTGCACACACGTATAAAGCAGTCATATATTTATCTTAACTTTCCTGACTTTACTTAACCTCCAATAATTTAAGTTAATTTACAAAAAAATGCAATAAAGCAAATATTAGTGACAAATACTAACATACAGGAATGTATTTTGAGAGAAAGAAAATTGAAAGTGCACCAGCCGAGATTTGAACCCGCCATTGCTCCACTCAAGAAGCAGACATCCTTCCGACTTAGCCACGGCAGAACTTGTAACTTCTGGTTTTGAAGCTTTATTTATATTGCGTGTGTTACGTAACAATGCTACGAGATGTCGTTACTGTTGCGACGACCTCCTTCAAGACCCGTTTCGTAAATTTACGAAATAACTCATTTAATCCTTAATCAATAACATTATATATATATATATATACAATGTATATGTGTGTGTGTTGCTGCACCCAAGAGATTAATTCATAATAGATTAATTTATTCTTGATTTAATCTGCAGAACAAACGCTTTTATTGAAAACATGGGGCCTGTTGCCGTAGATGGCTAAAGGCCGTAAATAAAATTCCAACTTCAAGTGTAACTGGAGTAACTCACCGAGAATGGCTGATTTAACACATTTGATAACAGCGCGTGTAATGGGTTATTTATAAACGCAGTTGATAGAGCCTGTGTAGATAAGTGGGTACCGTGTGTGACTGTCGTTCTAAGGATTCCGTGTTCGAGTCTGAGCATAGACTGAGTTACAATTTTTTTTCAAGGAATTAAAAACTATAAATGAGGTTCGCGTTTGATACTGAAAGAGATTTATCCTATGAAGGGGGAAACAATAAGACAATACAGGGACCAGGGGGAAATACGGAGACTGTTTATCCTTAAGTGTTAAAATTTAATTTATTCCCATGTCTTTTGCTCTTTCCTTTTCCCCTTTCCTTCTTTTCTCATTTTGTTTAGCTTTACATACTTTTTTGGTCTCTGCATGATGCGTATTATTCTTTTCGTTTCCTTTGCATTAATTCCTATCTCTTTGAACTTTACGCGAATGGAATTTCTGCAGATTTATCTCGTGGTTGTTTCTCTAAGTGATGCTCTCAGATAGTAATACTTTTTCCTCCAAGTGGATTAATATCCTGGCATGTTATGTTTTCGGGCATGTATTTGCTGTCATGTTGGTTGTCCAACTATCAGACATACAGTGAAACTATTCTGCTACTGGAAAAAGCTATCATTTCTTATGTATCCAACCTCCACTTATTACTGTCGCTGACTGTACTCCCATGCGCAAAAAAAAATTGCGCGTATACTGTAACTCAAGATTTTTCGCATTTATTCCATTTTCCTTACGTTTATGGGTAAAATTCCGTTATTAGTATGTGGAGATAATAGAAAGCAATCCATCTAAGGAGATATTTCCAAAAAATATAATAAAATAATAAAAATATAAGCAAAAAACAAAATTATGCTCGGTTTTGTGTATACTGGCAACGATGATTTCCAGGGATATTTCAGTAGCAGATCACAATTGCGGAGGGAATTCAGTAGGAGAATCGAGGAGTTGGATCAAGGAACTGGATAGTGGACTAAAATGTTGCATTTATTGGTTAAAAGCTAGTGTGTAGATTGCCTGCCAAATATAAATTAGCTTCTGTAACTAAGATGTCGTACGAAAATATAGAATTAAACAGAAAAACTCTTATCTTAAGGTTCGAAGCGATACGGACCATGGTTATGAAGATTATTTCTTTAAAAAAAAGGAGCTAACACGATGTAGCCTCCGTGGTTCGGTGGATAGAGTGGCGGAGTCGTAGTTACTTTATTATTTTGACACCACATCGAATCCCATCTCATCCCATTCCATTTCTTTTTCTCTTCTTTCTTTTTTTCTTTTTTTTACAAAACATTATAATGTTCATGTTAATAAGAACCGAAGCAATATAATAAGGACAACTTACTGATATTTTGCTGTAATGACGTATTTATCCAGGATTAGAAAACTATTGTTAATAGCTATTGTTTTCTGTTCATGCTGTTGTATAGTTTCTCTCATCCTGTTTTCTTAGGGAAAAAACAATTTTGTCTCCAACGAAGTGTGAAGGATATATACGGACAGAAAAAGACATCTTAGTACCAAACGTGATTTATCGTGATGAAGTGGACTAGTTTGCCATTATTTAAAAAAAATGAAGTTGGCTTTTCTTTAGGTTTTAGCTAAAAAAACAATATTTTTTTCTTTATATTACTGTACTTTATGAGGCAAGGTGTGTGATCATACCCACAAATTTAGCTAGGGAGTGAAAGATAATTGTTTATACAAACATTTTACAGGTTTAGGTGCGTGAAACACCAATACACCATGGTCTCGCTTATCCAACCATCCTTTGTTTCACATACCATATGATCCGATATATCATTGCAAATAGCACCAATCGGCAAGAAGATCTGCAAGTTTTGGTCTTAATCTATTTTTCATGCTGTGGAGTCTATCGCCTAGCGCGCCCGTCTACACCTTGACTCATGCGTCTATCATTCAGTGCAGACACGTATCCAGGTTTTCTATTCGGAGGGGGCCCAACACGAATCCTCGTAAGCACGTAATTCTAATGTTTCTAAATATCAATAATAATAATAATAATAATAATAATAATAATAATAATAATAATAATAATAATAATAATAATAATAATAATAATAATAATGCAACAGTTCTGTACCTCTCTTAAACTTTTAACTACTTTTCATTTATAAACCGGTTTATTTTGGAAACTGCATTATAGCACAAACAAAATGAAACATGTTTTCGAGAGAAATGTAACTAAAGAAAACTGGCTGCTACGTATATCACATAACAAAAATAGCAAGAAGACATGGAGTGTATCGTTCTAATATATGAAAGTTAAAAACAGAACGGAAACGAAATGTTAATCCTATTTAAAACTGTTCTTTAATTCCACCTGGTCAGTGGCGTATTTACGATTTTGTTTCGGGAGGGGCTTTGCTAACTTTCGGGGGGGGGATTTGCCTGGAAATGTGAAAATTCTGCAAGATATTTCATTTACTTTACTCTACTAAGTAAGATTTCGTGGGGGGCTTAAGCCCGGAAGCCATCCCCCTAAATACGCTACTACACCTGGTATAATGGCATTATGGTATGTTCTTAAAATTATAACAAGACAACAGCACATTGCCCAAAGTTTGGATACTGACTACTAGTAAACTGATATAAAAGAACCTCAAAAGGGTAAAGGCAAGTTTATTAAAAAGTGCTTGAGTTTCGGAGAGAGACAGCTCTCAGGCCCTCACGCTGGATACGTCCCTGATTCAGTGCAGTGCAGTTATTTGTTATAAAACATTATTACTAGATGCGTAATATGTAAAATTATATCATAAGTTTTACTTTTAATAGGTCTTTTCTTAACACATCCATATTATCCAGCGTTCTGCCTGCCTGTATATGTCGGATAAGCGAAACTCTATTGTATTTCCAAAGCTAGCATATACATGAACTAGAATTGTATTGGTTCTAGAACAGACAATAGTCTGAAGTGCTTATATTAAAAGGCTGGAATAAAAAAGCATAAGTACTGTTTTGGAAGCGTGAGAACAAATTAAAAACAATTCAATATATTTCCTAGGTATCAGATTATCATCTTATTATGTCGATGTGTATTCTTTTTTAAATATAATTTTAAAAGTTATACCATTCGCAATATTCCTAAGGAAATCGAATGAAAAACTCCTTGTGCCTCTTATGGCAAAGCGGCTTAAGTGCATGGTCCGAAACCGATTGCCACGTTAAGGTATAGATAAAGTTCCCGTACTTCAAAAATGCAAATCCGGGACGCTACTAAATTACGAGAATCTTTGAAATGCTTAAAACTGAAAGAAGTTTTGAATACTAATTTACTTTCCTCCATTAGATAGAGTTGTTCAAGTATTACGTTATCACATTTTTATTCATTTCACTAGATCTTCCAAGGACGCCAATTTCTCTGTAAATTTTTTTTTTTGGGGGGGGGCATTCAAATGCAGAAGATATATATATGAGGATTTTAAGACAAATTACACTCAAATAATGCCAAATATTGTATATTCATAAATACAAAGGAGGCCTACATGAGCTTTGAGCGGGCCCGGCCCCCCAGGATCGGCGCCCTTGCCTTCTTCCTAGTTAAGCAAACGTAAGCAGATGATTTACTCCCTCCCCCTGGTAAGCAAAATTGTTTTTTTTTTCCCTCAAGATCTGTTGTGTTTCGTGAAATAACAGCAGGAATTCCCTGATTACTTAACCATCTAAATGAATGTTTTCACTTAGAGCCATCCCGTCGATTCGCGTTGCCTGGGACTAAAATAAATTAAGGGTCAATAATGAAGATGAGACTTCCATATCAAACATGAAGAGACATGTGGATCGGAGATCTTTCTTTGTTCCAACTTTGATTTTTTCAAATCCATGATGGGAAATTATATTATGAGTACAATTTTCGAAATTAATAGTATACAATCGTAAAAATATCTTACAAAACGATGGTTTATTGCAAAATACTTTGACTCAAAGAATAAATTACAAGTAATAAACTTGTTACTTTTCCTGAAGAGTCCAAGTCGTGAATGAGACGGAAGCTGTCGAGCGTAGTGCTTGGAACGATTGCCTCACTTGTTCTACCTTCCCGTGGCGCAGCCTTGATTCGACTTGATCCTACACGGATTATTCAGAAGTCGAAGTCGGAAGATGTTTCCCATTTTTCCAAAGCACTCTTGGTCGATTACAATCTGCCTCACTCGTGAGGGGACAATCCCATGCCGTAAGCGTCGTTGGACCACCGATAGGCAACTAGTGACATGTCCCCAAAAATTGGCGGTCCCGCAGCCAAAAATTGGTCCCACTTCCGTTTTGAAAATTATACCACCACCGGCAGAGAAGCGACGGAACGCCAACGAACCACAAATGTAGTCCCTTAAAGTACGTTAAATCGCCTATATGCGTAATTTCTTTGCATCAAGATGGGTCTGAAAACATTTATAAAAAAATAAAACGAAAGTGCCCTGAGCTGGGCGTGAACCATCAACCTTAGGGTTACTAATTGCGTGTTCTTCCGAATTCGTCACGGAGGCGATTATGAAGACACAGCTTGTAGAGTGATAAATCGTTGATGTCTTTTTAATATTTCTAATCTGAGTGCTTCTTTAACCGTGTATATTTGAAGACAACTGTTCGGAATCAAATCAAATGCACTCGTCATGTAATTTTATAACAAAATGGCAAGCGTCTATTTACTTTTTTCATAGTTCTCCCATATTCACTTGCTAGTGATCGGCGACAGTTGCCAACTAAATTCATACAATTATACATACGCACCCACCTCAAGATTTTTCACTTCATGATGTAAAGGCAGGAGTTACTTTTGACCCCCGGAGCTCAAATATTGTCCTTATAATAACAATTCGTCAGGGAAAAATAATATATAATAATAACCGCATGCACATGACTGGCGATAGTTCATGTTGGTCCCTTTACGATTCTCCGTGACAAATCAAACGAGCGCGGACCAAAATGAAGTCCTCGTTCTAACGTTGTGGTAACTTCAATACCCCCGATTCTAGATATCTGCTTTGACTCGACGAATCCCTGCCACTAGTGGCACGCTAGCGGTAATCCTTCGACGCGTCGCTATATCGACGATCGCCATTTACCGGCAAGTGAGCCACTAGGAGTTGGCGACGTTTACGGCATGGGGAAGCTAATAAACAAACAAACAAATAATAATAATAATAATAATAATAATAAATCTAAAGCCTTATAAAAAAGTTTTCTGAAAAGTTACATCTAGCAAGATCATTTGTTGGTATTCCAGAACTGTGAATTCACCTTTATTCATAATTTACTTCTATCGTAGTTTTGATATGAGAATGATATGTCTGAAACTAACACAGGTCATTAATACTTTTTTTTTTTTTTGCTTTACTCAGATTTAGCAGTTTTACTTAACAGTCAGTCAATTTGGATCTGTCATATCAGAGTTTTAGATATTTCCTTAATTTTTTCATTTCTAAAAAAGTTTGCAAATAACACCATTAACGTATCTCTTTCGATATTTCCATATGTAATGGCTTGGTCACTCCCAGTATATTTCAAACAATAAAATATTTACGGTGTCTTACTCCATTAATCCGAACTACATTTTATATCCAACAACTCTGTGCATTTTCCCTTAAATCTGCAAACTTTCTACTAGGTTAAAACTCAGTATTTTCTATTTTCTACCTTTCTTGCTAAAACGAAAGTGTTCTTTAGACAACCTGGAATGATGACTCTATACTACATTATGTTGCATAGAGCATTTTATGTAGCATATCATTTGACAGTTGGACACTTACTTTTTATATTGAAAGCAACAGGGATTAAGTCCTTCTACACTTATATGATAAGTAAACACATTCTTTTTAATTCGTGGAATTGTGCCAATGCACTAGTTCCAGAGAGTTTTTAATTTAAGATAATAATAATAATAATAATAATAATAATAGTTATTATTATTATTATTATTATTATTATTATTATTATTATCATTATTTTATTATTGACTTAGGTTTTCCTGAATATTAAGTAATATTTCACAAAAAGCTGGTATTTTTAAACAAATGTGTTCGATATCAAGTTTTCATAAAAGTAGTCACTCTCTACTATAAATAATTTCAGAGGGGCCGCGGTGGCTCAGTGATAAAGCGTTCACCTTTGGTGCATGGGATCCTTGGTTCGACCTTAGCTCGCACCAAGTGAATTTTGTGGTGGAGAAACACCATGTGCATGGGTTTTCTCGGGGTTCTCCCGTTTTCTCCCACTTTTTTCATTCCACCATTGCATTCATTTCTCATCATCACTGTGTCCTTTAGCCTAGCCGGTATAACCGTGGGTCGCAAAACTTAAAGATTTGATTTCAAATAATTCCAACCCAAACAGTTGCAGGAAGTATGTCATTTCGAATAAAACAAACTACTCTATAAAATTCTGAGTATTATTATTTTTTATATATACAAATCTAGCGGACCTTATTTCTAAATCGAAGGGTAAGAAGACTAAATTCACTCTCTTATTATTATAAATTCATTTCAATTGAAGCAGTTAAAATAGTTGGGAAAAATTAGAAAGCCATACCCTATATTCCAGTGTGCCACAGCCGGATAACGTGGCACACTGGCGTGCCCAGCAAAATGAACAGTGTGACGCAACTTTTCCTATTATTTACAAGAATATTTGTCGAGTTTATTTTATTTATTATTATGAACGATTCTTCCACGTATCAGCTCTCTGTATACAATTAAACAAACAAGTATCACATTGAGGGAATGAGTGTAATTATTTACTTTAATAGTAATAGAAATGTATATTTTTTTGTATTTTCTACCGGGAATAACTGCATCCGGTCTAGAAAGCTGGGACTAACAACAAAGGAACCCGATGTGCTAAACACACACCACCTACGCACTTCAATACACCAACGAAGGTGCAGACTATTCATGAATTAAAGTCTCTCACCCAATGTATTCTCCTAACATGTCTCCCAGCGATTACAACATTTTTTGGTATCTCAATCACTTCCTAGTAGGAGAGCTTTACCTAGAGACCACTGATTAACCTGGTATTGGATGTTTCACTTTCTTACCTTTGGAGTTGACAGTCATCGGTTGGACAATCTCACACGCAAATATCTAATATTAACAACGTTTCTTCTATAATTTCGTAATATTGTATTAATTCTTTGTATTATTTATTAGGTTGATTAGGCTTGTTTCAACACTTTTCTCTTTGCACCTACTTATTACCTATACCTTAACGTTGGATAAAAATACACTAGCTCTCACCGGGAATCAAATCCAGAACCAATGGACTTGAACCATTTGGCAACAACAAGGCACATTTAAATAGAAGTTTCGATTTTGTTAGGAAAATTGTGATTAGGTGTAACATTTAAAAATATATTTAAGAATGGGTACGGATGAAACGCACTGAATTTTCTCGCTCGAATTTCTTAAACTGACTCGTGTTAGGCTGCAGCTATTACTGAAACATTTATTTGGGAAATGCGAATAAAATAATGTGTTTTTGGAAAACTTTGTTCGAAGCAATTTATGTGCAAAAGTAAAGTACCCATTGGTCATATTTCTGTTAGAAATAACTTATGCCATATATTAGAATTATTAAAGAAATAATTGTATGTGAACTATGAGCAAAAGCGTCTGAGTACTTTCTGAGAAATCGTCAAAAAAGTCATCCCCAAGAATAAAATATCCCTTTTGTATCTTTTCAGGACAAACGAGTTAGGCTATTTATGAAATACGAACAAAATTGCCAGAGTCATTCTCGACAAAATCGTAGGGTAAAAATTGCCCCGAAAAGTAATATACCACCTCTAGCTTTTTAGGATGATGGAATTATACCATATCGTTAGGTTATTTATGTGACATTCATTTATGAAATATGAACAAAATTGCGTCAGGCGTTAACGGGAAAATCGTCGGAGAAGAGTAAACTACATCTGAATGTTTACAGGACGAACGAGTTGTGTCATATTGTTAGGTTATTAATGATACAATTATTTATGAAATGTGATTGAGAAAATTGCTCGAAAAAACGCATACCACACAGTAAATTACACCTTATGTAGTTTTTTCAGAGCAATGATTCAAACTATATTTGTAAAAAAAATAAGCAAAATCTTTACAGCTATTTTTGAAACAATTTAATTATTTTAAATTTTCATCCTTCAGTAAACTACCCTTATTTTTAGGTGTCGGAGAATATAGAATTCGAAACGATAAAGTGTTATAAAAACTTCATGTCTAGACTTAGGTCCAGATACGTCGAACAGTATGGCCTCTATTTGAATGCATGTAAAAGCGTGACGAACCAACAAACGAACAAATGGACAAACATCAAAATCACTTTTTCGATATGTGGGGGCGTGAAACTTGAATTCATTGAAATCTCGAATTCGATTTTTATCACTATTACTACAATTTCTTCTTTCGTCGCTTGAACGTGAAAAAGAATAGGAATACAACGACACGTAAGGTGATAATTTGTAATTCCCAAAATTTAATGAGTTACGTTTAGTGTGGTATGCTAGAAAAAAAGCTTATGCCTGTTTGTTATATCAATTTAATATCAGTTTTTCAAGCTACTATATAATGTAGAAATATGGTATGATTATCGTTCATATTCATTCTATATTTGGAAATATTCGTGTTCCGTATACATAGATCTGTATAATTTAGTTACGTTCAACGAAAGCATTCTTGCACTTGTGGATATGAAAAAACGAGAGAAAGTCAATACTCTAAAAAGCAAAAAACAAGCACACACACACACACACACACATAAACGATCATTTAACACCAGGTCGATGTAACAAGGGGTAAGACTGGACAGACTTTCAAGGTCGCGTATGTTCTTCCTGAGACACAAACCCGAAGTGAGTTGTCTGCTGTTCAAGAACGGGAAGTAACATACAAGACTATAAACTGAAAACAATAACTGCTTCCAATAGTACACGTATTCTAATACTGAATAAATAAGTCGATTAAAGGATACTACCAATAAATTATTTCCTTATTATATTGTTTCGGTTCTTATTAACATCAAAATTATCCACTTCCTATAATGTTTTGTAAAAAAAAAAAGGATGGGATGGGATTCGATGTGGTGTCAAAATAATAAAATAACTACGACTCCGCCATTCTATCCACCTAACCACAGAGGCTACGTTGTGTTGGCTCTTTTTTTTTTTAAAGAAATAATCTTCATAACCATGGTGCGTATCGCTTCGAACCTTAAGATAAGAGTTTTTCTGTTTAATTCTATATTTTCGTACGACATCTTAGTTACAGAAGCTAATTTATATTTGGCAGGCAATCTACACACTAGCTTTTAACCAATAAATGCAACATTTTAGTCCACTATCCAGTTCCTTGATCCAACTCCTCGATTCCCCTACTGAATTCCCTCCGCAATTGTGATCTGCTAGTGAAAAAATCCCTAGAAATCATCGTTGCCAGTATACACAAAACCGAGCATAATTTTGTTTTTTGCTTATATTTTTATTATTTTATTATATTTTTTGGAAATATCTCCTTAGATGGATTGCTTTCTATTATCTCCACATTCTAATAACTGAATTTTACAAATAAACGTAAGGAAAATGGAATAAATGCGAAAAATCTTAAGTTACAGTATACGCGCAATTTTTTTTGCGCATGGGAGTACATATGCTAGTGTGTGTGTGTGTGTGGCGCGGGTATATGAAGTATTAATTGGGATCGCGTAGAGGAACTTATCGATATTAGTACGTACATACAAACGGCTGTTGCTTAACACGATAACTTTGGACGAATGCGAATTTTCAAATTCTGCTATTTGCAATAAATAAGTAGAGTGAGTCCTCTCGAGGGAGTTCCCCTAAATGGTAGCCCCTACCATGCCCAATTGAATCACAAATTGCCACAATCGTTTGTACATTGTTTGTACAGAAATGTGCAGGCCAAATTTTCGTTTGTACACAATTAGGGGCGGCGCCAGAACAGAAAAAAATGGGGTCTGTCTAAGTGATAGCCCCCCCACCATGTCCAATTAAATCACAAATTGTCGCAATTGTTTGTACTTCGTTTGTACAGAAATGTGCAGGCGAAATGTATGTTCGCATGCAATTAGGGGCGCCGCCAGAACGAAAAAAATTGGGGACTGTCTAACTGGTAGCCCCCCACCAACATGTTCTATTCAATCACAAATTATCGCAATCGTTTGTACTTCGTTTGTACAGAAATGTGCAGGCGAAATTTTCGTTTGTGCACAATTAGGGGTGCCGCCAGAACGAAAAAAAGTGGGAGAGCTGTCTACATGGAAGCCCTTTACCATGCCTTTTTCAATCACAAATTGTCGCAATCCTACGTACGTCGTTTGTACAGAAATGTGCAAACGAAATGTATGTTCGCACACAATTAGGGGCGCCGCCAGAACGAAAACAAATTGGGGGCTGTATAAGTGGTAGCCCCCGACCAACATGTCCTATTCAATCACAAATTGTTGCAATCGTTTGTACTTCGTTTGTACAAAAATGAGCAGGCAAAATTTTCGTTTGTACACAATTAGGGGCGGCGCCAGAACAGAAAAAAATGGGGTCTGTCTAAGTGATAGCCCCCCCACCATGTCCAATTAAATCACAAATTGTCGCAATTGTTTGTACTTCGTTTGTACAGAAATGTGCAGGCGAAATGTATGTTCGCATGCAATTAGGGGCGCCGCCAGAACGAAAAAAATTGGGGACTGTCTAACTGGTAGCCCCCCACCAACATGTTCTATTCAATCACAAATTATCGCAATCGTTTGTACTTCGTTTGTACAGAAATGTGCAGGCGAAATTTTCGTTTGTGCACAATTAGGGGTGCCGCCAGAACGAAAAAAAGTGGGAGGGCTGTCTACATGGAAGCCCCCTACCATGCCTTTTTCAATCACAAATTGTCGCAATCCTATGTACGTCGTTTGTACAGAAATGTGCAAACGAAATGTATGTTCGCACACAATTAGGGGCGCCGCCAGAACGAAAACAAATTGGGGGCTGTATAAGTGGTAGCCCCCGACCAACATGTCCTATTCAATCACAAATTGTTGCAATCGTTTGTACTTCGTTTGTACAAAAATGAGCAGGCAAAATTTTCGTTTGTTCACAATTAGGGGCGCCGCCAGAACAGAAAAAAAGAGAGCTGTCTAAGTGGTAGCCCCCCCCACCATGTCCAATTCTGTCACAAATTGTCGCATTCGTTTGTGCATCGTTTGTACAGAAATATGCAGGCGATATGTTTGTTTGAACAAAGGTAGGGGCGCCGCCAGAACGAAAACAAAGTGGGGGTCTGTCTAAATGGTAGCCCCCCCATCATGTCCAATTAAATCACAAATTGTCGCAATCGTTTGTACTTCGTTTGTACAGAAATATGCAGGCGATATGTTTGTTTGAACAAAGGTAGGGTCGCCGCCAGAACGAAAACAAAGTGGGGGTCTGTCTAAATGGTAGCCCCCCCATCATGTCCATTTAAATCACAAATTGTCGCAATCGTTTTACTTCGTTTGTACAGAAATGTGCAGGCGAAATGTATGTTTGTACACAATTAGGGGCGCCGCCAGAACGAAAAAAAGTGGGGGACTGTCTAACTGGTAGCCCCCCACCAACATGTTCTATTCAATCACAAATTATCGCAATCGTTTGTACTTCGTTTGTACAGAAATGTGCAGGCGAAATTTTAATTTATACGCAATGAATCGCGCCTCCAAAATGAAAAAAAAGTGGGGCTATCTAAGTGGTAGCTTCCAATCAACATGTCCAATTCAGTCACAAACTGTCGCAATCGTTTGTACTTCGTTTGTACAGAAATATGCATGCAAAATTTTCGTTTGTACACAATTAGGGGAGCCGCCAGAACGAAAACAAAGTGGTAGCTCTCTAAGTGGTAGCTCCCGACGATGTCCAATTCAATCACAAATTGTCGTAATCGTTTGTACTTTGTTTGTACGGAAATGTGCAGGAGAAATGTTTGTTTGTACACAATTAGGGACGCCGCCAGAACGAAAACAAAGTAGGTTGCTTTCTAAGTAGTACCCCCCACCATGTCCAATTGAATCACAAATTGTCGCAATCGTTTGTACTTCGTTTGTACAGAAATATGCAGGCGTAATTTTCGTTTGTACACAATTAATGGCGCCGCCAGAACGAAAACAAAGTGGGGCTGTCTAAATGGTAGCCCCCACCATATCCAATTCAATCACAAATTATATCAATCGCTTGTACATCATTTGCACAGAAATGTGCAGGCGAAATTTTCGTTTGTACTCTATTAGGGGCGCCGCCAGAACGAAAACAATGTGGGGTACTGTATAAATGGTAGAAACATTAAAAATATGTGTCACATTTATGGAGTATTTTTCTAACAGGACTTTGTTCACACTATTGTGTGGTTTGGTATGTTCACACCAGAGTTGGAGTGGGTCAGTGGGTCGGTGGGTCAGTGGGTCAAGTGGGTCAAGTTTATTGAGTGGGTCAGTGGGTCGTGGGTCAACAGCATGTGACCCACTGTGACCCACCACCCACCATGACCCACTGCGATCCAAAACCCACCACGATCCACTGTGACCCACCACCCACCGTGACCCACTGCGACCCACCACCCACCATGACCCACTGCGACCCACCACCCACCATGACCCACTGCGACCCACCGACTCAGTATGATCTACCGACCCTTTGTAGAGAATATCTTCTGAAGACTGGTAAATTTGTCTCCGGTTTACTTTCAAGACCTTCCTTTTCCTTTCTTTTCCACTTGTTTCTGTCTACTTACCTGAGGTGAGTATATCTAACCAAATGAAAAGAAAACCGGGCACTTTTGGATATTGATATTTTTAATAGTAATAATAGGAATAGGACTTACACAACAACTTGGCTTTCGAGACCTGTGGGTTTTTAGAGCTACTACTGGAAAAAATACATTTTTGAATCACTGTAATATATAAATTATTTATAAAAAAATGAATGTAACTATGTGTGCCTGATCATCACGGTCAAATTGCAAACTCAAATGAAATTACATTTGGTATATAGTTAGGCCTTAGTCCAAATTGGGATGTCATATTGCTTTTATTATCATGCATAATATCGTAAGGAGGTAGTGAGGATCCGAATTTTTGCGAAAAAAAATGAGTATCTCGCAAGCCGTTAAACTTACGGAGCTGAAATTCAGTGTATTAACTCTTTATTGAAAATAAACAGAATGTGTCCTAGCATTTTTTAAAATTCTTCTTTATGTGTGTGGAGGTGGTAGTATATATATAAAATTGGTAGTGAGTTGGTTTGTAAAAAGGATCGAAAACGATCGATGTTATTTCAGAAAAAAAAATCAGAAACAAAAAATACAGTGCTTGGCTTAATTTATACATTGCTTTCTGTCATGTGGTTCGGATTCCACGTTAATCAGTAGGTCCACGTCTCATATAGCCTCGCTGCTGAACGGGACGTTAAACCTAAAATCAACTCAACTCAACCATTGCTTTCTGCTATAATAATTGCTGAAGCTTATGTTTATTATATGGAGCGCTCACAGCACAGGGAATCAACCCATAAAGTTGTGAGAAAAATAGGCATAAAATTTGTACTGTAAGTTTAATTACACGGAAATATTAAGTTTGGATTGTACGCATAATTGTATAGAAAATTTTACCTTTTTTTTCCTTTACGTTGGTCTACTTACTTTGATTTGGAACTTTGAAATTTCATCCTTTTTTCCACTGAAAAGTATTGATAATTCAACAAGGAAATAATTATACTATGATAATTTAATTGAAATTCATCGTAATTTTGCACTTGGCAAACAGCATTGTGGTAATTGAAGGGGAAGAAGGAGGGAAATTCCCATTCATCTCTGAATACTTTCCAGAAACCTCGTTCCCTTTCGCTTTCTAGACGGGGGAGGGAACTTGGTAATGGCATCAAACCTTCATGTGTAATTACAAAAATTAACTTTATAAACAAATAAAAAATCATCAGTTTATCAGGCTTTAATTGCTAATTTATTCACAAGATTCCCTATCAAAGGTGTGGTAGATGAAGTTTCTGTTCTACATGGGTCGACATTGCCAACTGACATGGTCGATATGGAAAAGATGTTGTATGGTGATAGAGAGATGATACTTCTTGCTGAGTATTTCAAAACTGACCGAGAAAAATCGTTATCAGACTTAACTCTAACAAGTAGATTGTCGATGAGAAGTTGCAGAAATCGGGTAGATGTACTATCAATTTCCACGACAGAGTGCGAACGGGTATTTTCCCTTATGAATTTACAGATAACTGATATTAGAAATAGATTAAGTGCTCAAACATTGTCTAACTTGTTGCTCATCAATGTTAATGGCCCACCGCTAGACAAGCTCAAAGTAGACGAGCTAGTTATTTCTTGGCTGAAGGATGGACATCATTCCACTGCGGGTGATTTACCGCCAAAAAGTTACGAACAGGAAATAAATCCGATTTCAGATTTGCTTTCAGGTGGAAAATTACGAGTTACGGAAAATGTATACTTGTATTACTAATGGCTTATTTGTGTTATTAACTTTGTACCTACTTTTTGGTAACTCTCTTCTTTGCTTTAGGTAAACTACTTTGAATAAATATTCATAATAATTTCAATTATGCAAATTTGTAACTTAAATTTAACGTGGTGTTTTAGTGATTACACAAATTACAATTATGAGCATACTTTATGGAGATGCTCTCACATAGGGTACCCGAGCACCTTTATACCCTATGAAGAACTGATTTTTCAAGTCTTTTGTGAGAAAAATACTGTGAACTGAGAAACCATAACCTTTTCCATATTGTACAGGGGTATTTTCCTGCGAATAGAAGTTTCTTGTGGAATGCGTTGAGAAATTAACACTTGCAAGAACAATTAACACTCTCTTAGTACAAGTATATTTTAGGCTCACACTAATTTCCCCCCACCTCGAACTGTTTCAATTTCCTCACTGACAAACACCATTTTATATCGTAAAGGCGAGATTCACCGTTATTGTAGCAGAGTAGTGCTTGAGAGATTGACTAGAAATTCAAACTTCGATTAGTGACAATTTCACAGTCTTGTTTTATTACAAGTGTCAACTCTTTGGTCAGTAAAGAAGAGGCCGTGGATCGTGTTCAGAGTTGATGACGATGGATTTTGGTGAGTCAGAGTAGGTCACAGTGGATGATAGTGGTTCTTGGTGGGTGGTGGGTCAGAGTGGGTCACGGTGGGTGGTGGGTCACAGTGAGTCACGGTGGGTGGTGGGTCATGGTGGGTCATGGTGGGTGGTGGGTCAGAGTTGGTCATGGTGGGTGGTGGGTCAGAGTGGGTCACGGTGGGTCGTGGGTCAGAGTGGGTCACGGTGGGTGGTGGGTCAGTGGGTCGTGGGTCACGGTGGGTGGTGGGTCACGGTGGGTGGTGGGTCAGTGGGTCGTGGGTCAAATTTTCATTGACCCACGCCAACTCTGGTTCACACTATCGTGTGATTCACTATATTGATCTTATTCTAACGATGATGGAATTAAATGTTTTTTTTGTTTTTTATATTTATATTTATACTTACAATCATTATTGCTGAGTTAGTTTATCACTCCTCGGCTTTTATTATTAAACTTATTCATTATTTCTTACGTGAGCTGAATCCTTATGAGAAAATTTTTTTTTTTCTTTCTATCTTGCGCAGAAACCGTCATTCTCATCTCGTACAAGAAATTGATAATTGGAAGATATAACAAATTCACAAAGTAGACTGTTAAAGGGAAAATTATAACACAGTATTTTGTTTTATTTGATCATCTTCATTAAACTCATTTTGCAGAAACTATAGAATGCATGGTGAAATATTTTGGTGCATTCAGCATTCTGATTTACGAGTAGAGTTGCTAACTGGCCGGTATTTGCTGTGATTTTAATTAAGGCCGGTGACCGGTACAAACTTCTTATTAGCCCCCTTCTGGCCGGTATTTTGGAATCTGTAATCCAGAATAGAACATTGAACATCGAAATTTTTCAACAGTGCCTTTACAAACACAAATTTCCGTTGTATTATACATTATCGATATTTTTTTTTAATATATGGCAGGTTTTTTTATTTATTTAACATAACAAATTTGATAACACTTATGTTTTATTGTAAAAGAATTTTATACATTTATTAAGAGTAGAAAATGACTTTTTAAAGAAATTTCCTTTGTTTGAAGTGTAAGTTTATAGAGTAAATTTCATTTTATGAATCAACTATCGTTACATAAAGATTAATATCCAGTATTATTCATCTGTTTCGATAATTTTAAACAAGTGGCAATTGCTGGTAAATACAATAACGATCAATACAGTCTTCAATTTCTCATTTGTACAGAGAATTTTGAGGGTGTGCCGGTAATTTTGTTTTCCTGAGTTGGCAACCTATTTACGAGGTTTTGTTTCAACTCTGCTACGTAGTGGCTCCGTACTGACACTCCGCATGCAAGTAAGTATGTAAGGCTACCATACGCCCCGGTTTCTTAAAATTTGTCCCGGTGTGCAGAAATTTTTCTTCTTGTCCTGTTTTTTTCTTTATTATTATTATTATTATTATTATTATTATTATTATTATTATTATTATTATTATTATTATTATTATTATTATTATTAATTACATATCAAAATTTCTGAAAAGATAATAAAATCGTCTTATTCCTTTTGCTTTCAATTCCGACAATACTATAGGAACAATTTTATTCTAATCTTTATTATTATTCCAATCGCTGCTTCCCCGTATATAACATGCAATGTTTAAATCCTCCTAAGTAGCACTCTTATCACTAAAAGTAAGAATGTATACCCCGAGGTGGCAACAAATTCTTGTGACGTTGTAGACCAGCCCCGAAAACACATTTTTTTTCTGCTTCAGAAAAACAATTATGCAAATTGCTTTCTTTTAGTTCGCATTTTAGGTTAACAAAAATAAATCAGTCTATTGAAATTTGGAAACAACTTCATAAATCTGGATATTTTTCTTTATAGACATGTAGAGCATGTAAAGGTGGTATGTGTAATAATATTGAAAATATAATTTTTGCCTAAATATTGTATGTTCACTGATTGCGTTTATATTGTATAACAGCTTCTAGCTTCTATAATATTTTTTAGCACTGTTGATCAAGTATGGACTGTATTAATACATTATTTAAGTTGTATAACTAGTGCGATACTGTAGTAAAATTTGAAAGATAAAATTAATACAAAATGCAATATTTACTACTAATTTGTAAGATGTCCCGTTTTTTCTGTTTTCAAAAAGTATGGTAGCCTTAAAGTATGCTAAACCATACAAAATAAATTGTACTGTAAATTGTACCCCTCTGATAGTACTCTCAAACGTGTCGGGTTACGGGTCGGGTTGTCGGGTTAGCTCGTGTCGGGTCACTCGGGTCGGGTCTTCACATTCTTCACTTATTTTCTATACGGAATACTATAAGACGCTTTGTTGTAGAATTCAATTCGAAGTTGGTGAATGAATGATAATTGTGACTAATTGAAGGTGAAATAGTAACAAAATTTTAATTTAACCCTATATTAACTAATTGGCATTGTAATTGTAATTAATATTACTACTGACTTTTTTCCTTTCTGCCTTTCTACGTCAAGTTAAATGTCACATTAACTGAAATTGAAAGGAAATATCTAGTTAACGTCCCACGTTATGCAACAACGCTAAGAGAGACAGTGATGATGAGAAATAATTGAAGTGGTTGAATGAAGAAAGTGGGAGGAAATGGGAGAACACCGAGAAAACCCATGCACATG
The DNA here is from genome assembly GCF_964235325.1 of Thermobia domestica. Lineage (NCBI taxonomy): Eukaryota > Metazoa > Arthropoda > Insecta > Zygentoma > Lepismatidae > Thermobia > Thermobia domestica. Next base: position 269,865,693 of record NC_137454.1, on the reverse strand, counting down.
GTGTTTGTCCACCAGAAAACTTACTTGGTACGAGCTGGAATCAATACCCATGGACCTTCAGGTCAAACATCTGCCTTTGGGCAGGACACATTATTATTATTATTATTATTATTATTATTATTATAATTATTATTATTATTATTATTATTATTATTATTATTATTATAACTTTAAGAGTGCCCAAGAAAGTTCCGCCGCCTTTTCACCAACACCTTCGAACATTGGTATGTAACCTAAGACGTACCTGGAATATCAAAAATCGTCTCCATCAGCGTCGACGACCTTCTGCCGACGTTCTGGAAGGCTATGGATTCCATCGCAGTCGAACTTGGTGGGACGTGAAGTGAAGAAGGTATCAAGTGCATATTGAACCTCTACTAGCGATTTGAATTGGCGTTCTCTAAGGTGATTGTCCAAGGAATGGAACAGGTGATAATCGGACGGTACAATGTCCGTGGAGTATGGCGGATCCAATAGTGTTTTCCATCCAAGGCGTAGAATGATGTACTGGGTAATTTTAGCCACGTGGGGCTTAGCGTTGCCTTGTAACAGGAGGACCCCTTTGCGATTCAGAACTGCTGGATCCAGACAGTACACAGTGACAGTACACAGTTGCATTAATCTGACCAGCTGGTAGCAGTTCCCGATGGACGATGCATCGAGCAGTCCACAAAATGCACAGGAGAACCTTATTCTGGTGTAGTGGTGGCTTGGGCTGTTTTTGAACCGGTTCATGGGATGCTAACCAACAATGACGGCGCTGTGGAGCTTCGTAGAGGACCCACTTCCCATCACATGTCAACACCCTGTCCAGAAATTGCTCCTTCCTCAGACGAGACACCAAAGAAACACAGGTGTCTGCTCGCGTTGCTTTCTGGCTCCAAGTCAAATCATGTAGGACCCATCAACCGAACTTGCAGTGCTTCCCAAGTTGATGGTGGTGGTGCCGAATGGTTTCTCCACTCACACTGAAATGTAGTACCAGTTCCTCACATGTCTGTCTTCACCTCAATTACTGCCTGAAGATCTTTATTTTGAACATCTGTTTGTCTTCCGGCACGTAGTGCGTCTTCGAGTCTTTCGTCACCGTCCTTAAACCGTCATACCACTGCACTCTCCGCGTAGTCACGACACCCTCACCAAAGGCCTGTCAAATCTTCCGCCCCGCGGAGCAGCAATTTGAACTCGTACAGCAAACAAGCCCTTATGACGCTCTCTGAAGGCCCCATGTTCACACAGCCACAACCAAGTAGTATGTTGGATATACTTACTAGTGTTGCTCACGAGACCAGGTTTGTGGCATTCTCGTCTCGAAAATGTGTCGTGAAGGTAGTCTCGTCTCGAAAATGTGTCGTGAAGGTAGTCTTGTCTCGAAAAGTGCATATGTTTCTATTGAAAGAGCTCTGTCTCATCTCGTACCCCTTCATGAAAATTCTGTCTCGTCTCGTCTCGTCCAACAACTGACCTTCACCTTATATCCATTCGCATTCAACTCACGGTGTGAGGGCCAAATGAACACAGATCTCCACAAAGAGACGGAACTTTCTTGGTCACCTTCAGATTATTATTATTATTATTATTATTATTATTATTATTATTATTATTGCTGCGGTAGTGATTTTACTTTCTCCGCAATAAAATACTTGCTAATTTTATATAACGTTGCAAATATCTTCTAGATAAATTAATCAAGAAAAAATAAAAGGTAATTCCCTACAGAATGATATTTCAGTGCAATTAGTTCCTTATGATTCTATCAGACAGCAACGCTGTTTTTAAATAGAAAAATCGGGATGTTAACGTGATGAAATTTTTGTTTGTTACACAGCAAAAAATATTAAAAGAAGTTCTATATACATTCCTTACTAGAAAATAATGTTGTCTTCAGAACTTGTCTTCAGAACTCAGTCAAATTTTATTTTGACTTTCGAAGTTGATTGCCTAAATTTTAACCTTGGAAATTGGGATGTGGAGTAAAATAAAGAAGGTTAGCAGGGTAGAGAGGAATACGAATTAGGAAATGCTGAAAAAATGCAAGAGACGAGAGCAATATTAGACGATATAAAGAAGCGAAAAAATGGACGGATCACAAGTTTCGATCTTGCTAAGGGATTGCATTCTGAGAGATGTATTAAAGGGGGTGATATCAGGAGAGCGAGAGTGTGTAAGAAGGTTGGAATTGATAGATTGTAATAAGGAGGGTGGTACACTATGTTGGGTTGCGAGGAAGATATTAACGGGAAATCGCAAAAATGGAAGCTTCTTACCTAGTTCACGGAAACTGGCCTGTCATTAATGGCAGAACACTGAGGAGGAGGAGAAGGATAATTATACTACAAATAAAAAAAGCCGAAACAATGGTTTATGCATAAGAATTGGTCAGCATTTTTTTTCTGGTGGCAGTTTTGTAAGGTTCAAGCTCTCTCAAACTGGTTAAATTGTAAGTCGGTTGTCGGGTTAGGTCACCACGGGTTGGTTCACTCGGGTCACTTTGGGTCGGGCCAATCGGGTCAGCTCGGGTCGGGTTGTCGGGTCGGGTCAGTCAATTCGGGTCACGGGTGGGGTCGGGTCGGTCTTCAACACATATAATTTCCACGACAATTACAATATACCACGGTTTATACCTCATTGGACTTCCAATAAAACATTTTCAATGATGTGTACACCATGTCACCATTTTTGTATGAGGGAATGTCTAGAGGGATTTTGTGGGAATTTGACGGAGTGTAGATTCCTGTGTGTGGGGGGAGGGTGTGTGTGTGTGTGTGTGTGATACCTTACAGGATACAAGATGTCGAGGAAGTGTGTAAATAAACCGGACAATTTCTGTTATGTATGTGGGGAGCTGATATTTAAATCACAACGTCGATGTTTTACTCCACTTGTGAGGAATTTTTATCAGTTATATTTTGGTTGCTGTGTAGAAGACCAGGATAAGAACTGGGTTCCTCACTACATTTGTTGTACTTGCATGAAACGTCTGACTGGGTGGGCAAATGGTGGACGAAACATGAACTTCTCAGTACCGATGATCTGGAGGGAACGAAAAGATCATTCTTCAGACTGCTACTTTTGTATGACACAGATAAAAGAAATAAGCAGTAAATCTAACCACATAGTACAGTACCCTAATTTGCCATCAGCAATTAGGCCAGTTCCACACAGTGCAGAATTACCTGTACCAGTACCTCCTCCTCATCTTACGGTAAATGAGGATTACGTACTTGAGGCAACTATTGAAGTTCCAAATGAAAATGATGATCCTACTTATGTAGGAAGGACATCTACATTGGATCCCCATCTGATAACTCCGGGTGAACTAAATGACCTCGTACGGGATTTAAAACTCTCCAAGACACAGACAGAACTTCTTGATTCTAAACTTAAGGCTGGAATCTGCTCCATCGTGACACTAAAGTGTGTATTTTTCGAAACCTTCATACAGAGTTTCAAAACTATTATTCTCAAGAAAATGATTTAGTGTATTGTAATAATGTCTGTGCTGTGATGGATACACTTGGACATGCAATATAAGTACAGAGTAGAGATTGCTTATTGACTCTTCGAAAACTAGTCTTAAGGCTGACCTTTTGCACAATGGCAAAAAATTTCCTTCAGTGCCTTTGGCTTATGCAACTAATATGAAGGAAACCTATGAAAACATCGAAATAGTGTTAGAAAAAATTCAGTATGAGAAATACAAGTGGACCGTTTGCTGTGATTTACAAGTCATTTCTTTGTTAATGGGTTTGCAGCTTGGTTATACGAAATATTGTTGTTTCCTCTGCGAATGGGACAGCAGGAACAAAGCGGAACATTACATCAAGAAGGAATGGCCAACGCATGTATTAACTCCTGGACAGAAGAATGCTGTTTATTTCTCACTGGTGAGCCCTGATTAGATAATTCTACCTCCTCTTCACATAAAGTTGGGGCTCTTCAAAAACATTGTTAGGGCAATGGACAAAAGTAATGCAGGATCTTGTTACCTCAAGGAAAAAATTCCTCGGGTTAGTAACGCTAGGGATTTTTGTAGACCCCCAAATAAGATGTTTGATTCGTGACCAAAAATTTGAGGATCTCTTAACTCTGGTTGAGAAAGCAGCTTGGCATTTAAATGTTTAACAGAGAATTTTTTAGGAAACAAGAAAGCCCCAAATTACCGTGAAATTGTGAGTGATTTCCGGCAATCATTCAATGAAATGGGTTGCAACATGTCCCTTAAAGTTCACTTTCTAGACTCCCACCTGCATTTCTTTCCTGAAAACCTTGGTGCTGTTAGTTATGAGCATGGGGAACATTTTCATCAGGACATTTCCTACATGGAGAAGAGATACCAGTGACAGTGAAGTTCAAAAATGCTAGCTGATTACTGTTGGACACTTAAAAGAGATGTTCCAGAAACCAAACACAGAAGAAAGTCGACAACTAAAACATATTAGTTGAGGTAAGTAAGTGTCCATTTATTAAGCATATACCACAAACTTCTTTTGTATTATTTATTAAGTAGATATAAAATGGTGACACGGTGTATACATCATTGAAAATATGTTTTATTTCAAATCCAGTAAGATATAAACCGTGCTTATATTGTAATTTATGTGGAAGTTATATGTGATTTTATCTGCACTAATGAATATTGTAAAATGAACATTACACATAGCATATTTTTTTATATAAATATGTTTATTTCTCTAGATAGAATAATGCTATTCTTATGAAACTTAGTGGGCTTACTAAGCATAAATCAAGCTAACATGCAATGTAATTTGTGCGTTTACGAGTATATACCTAAGGTACCCAAGCTACAAGTATGAAAATGGTTTTAAAAAAAGAAAAAAGAAAAAGAAAAGAAATTTGAGGGGAAATTTTCCGAAAACACCTCTGTCACGGGAAAACTGAGGGTGATGGAGAAAAACTGATTGCAGATTCGAATTCTACGTGAAAAGTTCTATTAGAATCAGGTATTTTCTTCCGTATGCCAGAGAAAAAGAATTTTTTTTCGACTAGTGTAATAGGTACCACTTTCAAACTCAGCAACCGTTATTCAAACCGGTTAACGTTGATCGCAGATATTAAAAATACTCCGTATATTATTTAATACAAACGAAAATTTTACCTGCACATTTATGCACAAACGATGTATAAACAATCGCGACAATGTGTGGTTCAATCGAACATGGTGGGGCTAGCACTTAGACAACTCCCCTTTTTTTCGTTCTGTCCACGCACCTGATAGCTCAGAAAAAAACTTTCTCCTGCGCATTACTGCTCAAACGATGTACAAACAATTGAGATAATTTTCTTTTGAATCGGACTTAGGGAGGTGCTACTAATTAGGTAGCCTATACTTTGTTATCGTTTTGCCGCGCCCGCAATTGTGTACAAACGAAAATTTCGCCTGCAAATTTCTGTACAAAACTGTAACAAACAAGTGCGACAGTTTGTGGTTGAATTCGACATGGTGGGAGCGCTATCAATTAGAGAGCCCATAGTTTGTTATCGTTTTAGCGGGGCCACATTTATGTGCAAACGAAAATTTCAGCTGCACGTTTATGTACAAAGGCGTACAAACAAGTGCCACAGTTTGTGATTGAATTAAACATGATGGGAGGGCTATCATTTAGACAGCCCCCACTTTGTTTTCGTTCTGGCGGTGCCCCTAATTGTGTACAAACGAAAATCTCGCCTGCACATTTCTGTATAATTATATTCAAACGATTGCGACAATTTGTGATTCAACAGCACATGGTGTGGGGGCTACCATTTAGACAGCCCCCACTTTGTTTTCGTTCTGGCGTCGCCCTTAATTGTGTACAAACGAAAATTTCGCCTGCATATTTTTGTACAAACGATGTACAAACGATTGCGACAATTTGTGATTGAATTGAACATGGTGATTGGTCCATCATTTAGAAAGCCCCCCACTTTGTTTTCGCCCTGGCGGCGCCCCTAATTATGTACAAACGAAAATTTCGCCTGCACATTTCTGTACAAATGATGTACAAACGATTGCGACGATTTGTGCTTGAATTGGACATGGTGGGGGGGGCTATCTTTCAGACAGCCCCCACTTTGTTTTCGTTCTAGCGGCGCCCTTAATTATGTATAAACGAAAATTTAGCCTTCACATTTCTGTAGAAACGACGTGGAAACGATTGCGACAACTTGTGATTGAATTGGACATTTGGGGGAGGGGCTAACACTTAGAGAACCCCTAAATTGTTTCAGTTTTGACGGCGCTCCTAGTTATGTACAAACAAAAATTTCGCCTGCACATTTTTGTACAAACGATGTAGAAACGATTGCCACAATTTTTGCTTGAATTCGACATGATGGGGGCTACCATTTAGACAGCCCGCACTTTGTGTTTGTTCTGACGGCGCAGCTAATAGTGTACAAACGAAAATTTGGCTTGCGCATTTCTGTACAAACAATGTAGAAACAATAGCGACAATTTGTGATTAAATTGGAAATGGGGGCTACCATTTAGACAAACCCCACTTTGTTTTCATTTTGGCGGCGCCCCTAATTGTGTATAAACAAAAATTTAGCCTTCACATTTCTGTAGAAACGATGTAGGAACGATTGCGACAATTTGTGATTGAATTGGACATGGTGGGGGGTATCACTTAGACAGCCCCCACATTATTTTCGTTCTGGCGGCGCCCCTAATTGTGTACAAGCGAAAATTTAGCCTGCACATTTCTATACAAACGATGTAGAAACGAATGCGAAAATTTGTGATTGATTTGGACCTGGTTTAGGGCTACCACTTAGACAGCCCCCACATTGTTTTCGTTCTGGCGGCGCCATTAATTGTGTACATGCGAAAATCTCGCCTGCACAGTTCTGTACAAACGATGTAGGAACGATTGCGACAATTTGTTATTAAATTGGACATTGTGGAGGGGATACCATTTAGACAGACCCCACTTTGATTTCGTTCTGGCGGCGCCCCAAATTGTGTACAAACAAAAATTTCGCCTGCACATTTCTGTACAAACAATGTAGGAACGATTGCGACAATTTGTGATTGAATTGGACATGGTTGAGGGGCTAACATTTAGACACCCCCCCACATTGTTTTCGTTCTGGCTGCGCCATTAATTGTGTACAAACGGGAATCTCGCCTGCACATTTCTGTACAAACGATGTACAAACGGTTGCGATAATTTGTGATTGAATTGGACAAGGTGGGGAGGCTAACACTTAGACAGTCCCCCACTTTTTTTCGTTCTAGCGACGCCCCTAAAATTGTCTGAAAACGAAGATTTTTCTTGCAGATTTCTGTACAAAACGATTGCGACAATTTCTGATTCAATTGTACATAGTGGCGGACTATCACTTAGACAGCCCCCACTTGTTTTCGTTCTGGCGGCACCCGTAATTGTGTACAAACGAAAATTTGGCTTGCACATTTCTGTTCAAGCGATGTAGAAACGATTGCGACAATTTGTGATTGAATTGGACATGGTGGGGCTACCATTTTGAAAGCCCCCCACCTTGTTTTCGTTCTGCTGGCGCCCCTAATTGTGCACAAACGATAATTTCGCCTTTACGTTTCTGTACAAACCATGTACAAACGATTGCGACAATTTGTGATTGAATTGGACATTGGGGGGCTACCATTTGGACAGCCCCCAATTTGTTTTCGTTCTAGCGGAGCCCCTAATTATGTACAAACGAAAATTTCGCCTTCACATTTCTGTACAAACGATGTAGAAACGATTGGGACAATTTGTGATTGAATTGGACATGTTGGTGGGGAGCTACCATTTAGACAGCCCCCCATTATTTTCGTCCTGGTGGCGCCCCTAATTGTGTACAAGCGAAAATTTCGCCTGCGCATTTCTGTATAAACAATGTACAAATGATTGCGACAATTTGTGCTTGAACAGGACATGTTGGTTGGGGGCTACCATTTAGACAGCCCCCACTTTCTTTTCGTTCTGTCGGCGCCCCTAATTGTGTACAAACGAAAATTTCGCCTGCACATTTGTGTACAAACGATTGAGACCATTTCCGATTGAGTCTGATAAGGGGGGGGCTGTCTAAATGGACGTCTTCTTTTCACCTCTACTGTAATTAAATTCTTCCTCGAGAAAATCTGTAATCAACACCGTCAGTAGCTACGTCCTCGACTAATATACCTTAACAAGTACAGCTTAATTTTCGTATAGTTTTCAACAGTTAACCAATTTAAAACTATCGCAAAGAAGAATATGTAACTTACTTCTTAAATACTTCGCTCGTAGGAACCCGTTCAGCGCGTGCAACAAGCAAAAACAACATGTTTGGCGTCTCACAAATGAAAAAGGGGAAAAAGAGAAGCAAAAGCAGCACGGCAGAGCCTTATCGCAGTCAGAGCTGACAACATAGTTTCAGTCGTCACATACGCCAACAGTCCTACAAGCAGTGTACAAGAGTTATACAGTTACAATATACGTTGTGCCACAGTAGCGCTACTGGCGGAATGTGCACGAACTACAAATGAATATGTTCCCTTACAAGCATCAGTCACTGTTCAACCTCTTTACATTCTACACATCCTTTTTTCTCCCACTTTTTGACCTTGACAAGTACCAGGCTTTCCGAGTTCACAACCCTAAACTGTTTGTGTACAGAGTACGTTTTCAGTTCTTCGAATGACTGTGCGCGCGAAGAACAAGGGTGATGATCGGGCTACCGTATACGGAAGTCAGAAACACCCGGTTGCAATAATAAATGTAAAATACAAATATAGAGCCTTGACAATGCCGTGAGGATGAATATATATATATATATATATATATATATATATATATATATATATATATATATATATATATATATATATATATATATATATATATATATATATATAGATATATATTTATATTTATATATATATATATGACTGTAAACATTCTCTAAAACCTTCAGAAGTATTCAAAAAAATTTAAAATATTCGAAGTAGATACTAGTAGAAATTTTCAGAACTGTAGACATCAAAGTATTTTGCCGACACAGCTGTAAATTAAGTAGTATGTTCTAATGATTTTGAAATGTTTTACTAGAGAAAGTCTTGTAGTGTCAATTGATACACAGGTAAAAGTAAGTGAGGATTCTTCTGGAAGGTTGAATGACATTACGATGACGTTGGTGGCCTTTTCTGCTCTCTGTGGCCCCGTTGAGCATGCTCCAGGCTTTAGAATTGTTCTGTAGCGTGCAGGAAGTTCCTATGGCCCCCAGAAGCTTTTAATTGTTTTCTCGTAATTCACACGATGAGCATATTTTAATTGTGATGTAATAAAATTGAAATGTACCCTATGATTCCCTCAACGAACAATTGATGATTGTGAATGTATGAAGAGGCAGAGAAAGGCCCCAAAGATTTCAGGACACTAACCTCTTGTCTTTTTTATTTCAGTTTTATTATTTGTAATAACAGTCCTTGTTATTACTCCAGAAGGAAGGAATAGCCCCCAGAGCCCTTTCAGGCCCCTATGGTCCCTGCAGCCCTTGTAGAAAAACTTATTTCATTCGTATTTTTTTATTCTCTCGTAATAATTTATTCGAACACTGTGTGAACGTACTAAAAGCTAGTTGTTAAAATGGCCCCTAGGGCCACCATATGAAAAAACAGTAGTTTGGGAACTGTTAATATTACACCAGGAACCCATAGCACTATATATGTTTATGATAACATTCCCAGTAAGATGAAAAAAGGAATAGGATTGTGATGTGGAAATATTTATTTTATTTTATTCACTGTTTTCATTCGTTTATTTGCTTACCAAATTCTGAACACTGTCTTTTACCTTCTCTCTTTCTATGGTGTGATGTAGCCGAAGAAGTTGTATACGTCGTTGAAAATGCTTGCTTCGCTATAGACCTTCCGTTTCGATGGATTGCTTAGTTCTATCTGAAAAGTTTAGATGAAAAGTGTGAGAGTGAATGACCGACAGGGAAAAAGCATTATGACGTAGGGAAACGTTAAGATTTCGTGGCTGCTACGTGTTTTGTGCTGTTCTCCTCTGTCGTTGACCGTGCGGGATTACTTTCTCTCCGCTGTTCTGAGGAACTTCTGAGTTGTTGCAGATGAACATGATTGATTATTTGAGAATGAGTGTATTGAAACTATCTGAAATTTTTTCTGAGAACATTGTACTCGTAAGGGCATTTACCTTAACTGCATTAGAAAATGACAGTATATCTCATTATCAGCCTTTGTGGTCATCGCATATTAATGACATTTCATTCAGATGTTTAACTGTGTTCAACGTACGAACCGGGCATAGATGTGTCCTCTCTTAATTGATGGTTACTGGATGTAGAAACCTTTCTACATATAAATGCCTGCGCTGCCTAATGCACTAAAACTTTAATAAAAAAACAACTTTGCTATAATCCAAAGTGTCATTTTTGAAATTTTGTATGAAAGCATTTCTGCATTTTTCAGAGAAAATGTACTTGTTATCTGAATTAAAGACGGTTCAATGACCTACCCTTCCTTAATAAAGGCATATATAAATTCTGACATTTTTCGTATTCGTACATGTTGATACTTGACTCACATTATACATTGTTTCTCTGTTTTCTCTTTAATTTTTCATCTGAACTCGTTTTTCCATGCTGCAAGATAAATGTATGTAGTTTTTGTACTGTTATTTTTAAGATATGAGTACATATCAAGAATCGGTCCACGATTCATCAACATAGTGAAAGGTGCCTTTGAAAAATGTTGGAATGATAAATGGGAACTCCTAGAAAAAGCAGGTCATTATCTAGTACAAAACTAGTTTATTGAGAAGCGAACCAACGCACTCCTACGAAGTGAAAAGTTACAGTCTTTGAAAAATTGTGGAAAGATAAATGGGAGGAAATAGGAGAACGCCGAGAAAAATCATGGATGTAATGTTATTGTGCAGTATAAATTTAGTTTGTTCAGAAGCGATCTAACGCCCACTTACGTAGTGAAAAGTTACAGTCTTTGAAAATGGTGGAATGATAAATGGGAGGGAACGGGAGTGTCATAAGAAAATCCACGAACATAATGTCATTGTGTAGTATAAAGTTAGCATGTTGAGAAGCAACCTAGCGCACACTTACGTAGTGAAAAGTTCCAATCTTTGAAAAATGGTACAATGACAATGTGGGAGGAAATAGGAGAACCCCGAGAAAAACCCACGGATCTGATTAGCTGTTTAGCACAAACTGTTTTGTTTTTACCTTTAAAAGTGATGGTTCCACCTTGATTTTGAAAAGAATGGTTGGTTGAGGACTCCCCTTCGACTTTGAAAGATTTAGGATTATAGCGTAGCACCATTCAAAGTTGAAATTGATGTTTTGTTGTGATCCTTAATCTAACCATGGTCCCTTCACGTATTAGAAATGATGTTTACCACTGAGCATTAATATTTTGTATTACGATTGGAGGGTTTCATTGGACTTTGTGAAAGATTACTCGTGAATTGAACTAGCATTGTAAATGAATAGCTTTCAGTTGTCATGAGCTGATAAATCTATATATGATAGCTTTGTTGTGTTCTTAGGTGACATGCATACTTTAATGAGTCTTGTTGGTTGTGTCGCAATCTTATGGTTAATATTGGTTTAGAAGAGATATAGCATCTGCCTTCGGTGAAGTATCACACATGTTATCTGGGAGAAAATTCCCTCAAAACGTTATAGCCCTGAGAATTGTTTCAAAAGTTTTGAGAAGTACACTACAAGACTCAAACGTTCGTCTTAAGGTCGATTTGATGTAAAGTTTGGAAGCATCTGCTGTAAGAAGTAAAACGCGTTAATTGTGGCTGGATTGCTTAATAAAACGCGTTTTCATAATGATGATTTACATCAAAGCAATGCGTGAAGGGGATTTCCCACTGTATTTGTAGTCTATCCAACAAAAATAATGTTGCCACAGTTTTTTTGCTGCGAATCACTTCAACTACGCAAAATATTGTCTGTATTCTCCACAAAAGCTTCCCATTATGGAGAAATTTCTGAAAGGAGAACATGCAATGTGACATAAACCAAGAATATTTAATGAAATTGGAATGGTATGTACGCATTCATGTGATACGGTCATGGTCCACAGGGTATAATCGGTCTTACTCTAAAACCTAATGCAATGAAGAAGTGGGCACTTAGTTTACACATTTTCAACCAAATAGAAAAGAACATTGAGCATATAAGAGAGAACTGCGACTCACAAAAGATTGTAATGCATCACAAAGAGGAATCTTCAACAAGAATTATTCTGGATAACAGTGATTGAGAAAAATACGTTTTAAGCTTGCACAGTTCATAGATCCTGTAAAAACAGAACAATATCTATTAGAAATTTTAAATATAGTATCTGGAGTAACCCCATCAAAGACATTAGCGCGAATAATGTTGTTGCATTTGGAGAAGCTCAGATGAAAATTTTGAGGAATCATGGCCAGAAGGTTTTCACAATAGGATAGAAAGAAGAGTAGTCACTATCGCTAAGTTGAAGAAAATTATAAAGTTTCAAGTGAGCCTATAATCCATTCTATTCTTGCGTAAACCCAAGTACCCACCAAGTTGATATGTCGCGACTTCGACATCATAAGATTATTTCAGCATGAGCTTTCACCTGTTGCCAAAAGCTTTATAATGACAATGAAGAGATGAGAAGTAGCAGCAAGTCAAACATAAAAATAACGTTTTGTCTAAAGAACATTCAATAAGGTTTTACCCTGCAGTGGATGAAGCATTCCTTGATGGTTGTGCTATATTGTGGGTAGTTGCACGGGCAGCAAACGGAACAGTTAGAGATTATGTTGTTGAATTTTCTGAGTATCTGGAGAAGCTTCTTAGGCACTGAAAAGTTTGTCTCATATTTGATAGATATGTCGAAGGCAGCATTAAAAGTATGACGAGGTTCAAAGGGGCGTCAGATAAAGGGTGCAGAAAGTATCACGTCAATTTATGGCACAACTCCCACCACAGCATGTTTTGCAAGTGTACGGAAATAAATTTCACTCATAGACATAATATGCAAATGTAGCACAGTAGCCATTCTCTGAGAAGAACTTGCAAACACTTACCATAATTGGTCAACATGACTCTTGAAATTAAAAACAGTGATGTGATGGCATGAATTGACCTCCGAACAGAACATGAACACGCTGATTTAGTAATTGTTCAGAGTGTTCTGAAGAGAGTACTAGATTGCAACTACGAAAACTTAAAAGTGATCTGTTATGATGCAGATGTATTTCTTTTACTACTTCACTTTTATAATCTTTATGGTTTGAAAGCAAATGTTGCTATGGAATCTACAAGACCAAACAGGATTTCAATGGGGCAACAGTATTGAAACATAAGGATATAGTTGTAAAAGAATCTTCTGATACAATGACAGATGTAAGGTTTCACGTTTGGAGTGTTATTTCCGGAAAGCATAAAGCAGTACTTGTTTCACTTCTTAAAACATTGCCACCAGAAACCGATGCTTTTGCAGAACAGGTGAAACGAACACACCTTCAATGTGCAATACGGATATCTGCAATGGAACCAACTGGTCGCACTCTTGATCTTTTACAATATGGGTGGTGTTACGATAACTCAACAAAGGTTCTCGTACCAGCAAAGGTTTCTACAGCAACAGAAGTCGCATCCCCACAAGTTCTACAAATGACTATGTGCGGGTGTGGAAAACGCCTTGTGAGCTCATAGAAGTGTAACGGCGAATCTTCTAACCTAAGTTGTACTCTCTTTTGGGACTGTCTTGGTAAAGCAAATTGTCTAACTGTAACGCGATTCAAGGACTTAACAGCTGAAGAACCAGACGAAGATTTCACTGACGTGCGAAGATGCTGACGATGGATGACTACGCAATACGAAAACAATCAGCTTATCAGTTTGCGAAATTTTTAACGTGACTGGAGCTAAGTTGACCGGAATATAACTCATTTTATAAAATTAATTTTCTTTAAAGATTAATTTTCTTATCTTTGTTTTACTGAGAATCTAATATAGTGGAGATTTACTGCATGCAGAAGTTTCTGTATTTCTTCAAGAACAAGTTAACAATGAAAGCGCTGTTTTTCATTATATTTAACAAATATTAAATCCTAGTAGTTATACAAAAAGGTTTTATATTGATATTAATATTGAATGTAACTTAAGGACTACATCATCATTGAGAATGCACTGTCCTACTTATAAATTCGGTTAACTTTTCTTCAATTTCCTTCCTATTTAAGATAAGATTAGGAAGTAGCAATATTGCTAACTGTTATTCACTATAACTGACGAAAGCTACTCTCTAGAATAAATATACTTAACTGACGAAAAATCAACCTATTTTATGAAAGGGATATAGCTTTCTTATTGGTAAAGTAGCTCTTAATTTATATTCAAAATCAATATTGAGTTCAGTTTATAGGTAAAAATTAGTATGTGAATGATACTTAAAAAGGAGAAAGCAGACTCGAAACTTAACTGGACTGAGTGATATTCTGCATATTTTGAAATTGGCGTCAGAAATAAACCAAATTTACTACACTAATTTAACAATATCCTACCTAGCATGTATGTTTGATTATGCTTCAACTTCACAAAACTCAATTCTTGCAAGATTTTAGGTTGGAAACAATTATTAGTTTTTATATCAGGGTGATAATAATGTGGTATAAAGCTTTATTTTGTCAATCTCAACTTACGTGCAAAAAATTGCGGCAATTGCCTGAGTAGTAAGTGAATTACGATAGTAAGTATGAATTATTCATAACGAAAATGATGCGCAGGTCGCCATATTGAAAAAGTTGCGTAAATCAAAATGCCCAACAATGCCGAGCCAGCACCTTCCGAATTTCTATTCTACGGACTTTGAACTATCAGAAACAATAAAAAACGTTGGGCATACATCCACGCATAGTATGGTCCAAATTTGATCAATTTCTGGTAGAGTAAGGTGTGACGCACTGCTACGCGCAATTCGTGCTTTTGAAGGTATCGAGTGCTGATATATTATATTTGTTTGTCCACGGACTTTTCCGTACATAACAATGATCAGCCTCAGCAAAAGCTTATGTATTTGTTATGATGTGGGGAAGGTCAGGTGGACTGAATAAAAAATACAGAGCAGCCATATTTTTTCAAATGTGGAACGCAGTTTGTTTCGGGACAATGCTTAATCACATCTGAAAATAATAATGCCATAGTCATGACTCCTCAAGAAAATCAATTTGAATCATAATAATAATATAATGAACTACATAACTGATGAAGTTTTAGGTTTCCATATGAATTAGATGGGACTGGCAGTCTAAATTCACTTGAAGAAATGAGGGTACTGGTTCAAAATGAAGATAACGCTGTGGTTACATCCACGCAACATGTCCAGGGAGAAAATTCTGTTTACAATCCCCCTCGACATCATGTACAGGAGGTGTATGGGAACTAATTTGACCCTCAGCCTGGCCCGTCATATGCTTCTGGTTGGATATGGGAACATTGGTTGGATATGGGAGGAACAATAGTAATAGTACAATTGGTCCTAGTACTAGTACTAGTAGTAGTAATAGAAATGGCAGTAATAGTAATAATAATGACGGGCAAAATCAAAGAAATAGTAACTTCGAAGTTGTAAGAGAAAGCACAAAAATGTTTCGTAAGTTTCATCTTACGAGTCATGAAATTGCCGTCAGACCTGTGGGTGATGAAAGCAATATTAATAACCCATAGGGATATATTGAAAGTTTAATTGATTTTGCGCTGAAATATCTGTTATCTAACGCACACCCCACGGACTATATCGGGCTATACATAGACAGTAGTAACAGTAGAAATAACAAGGATGTGTATATTACATGGAGAAGAAAAGGCAATTTCTCTCCTAGAACAGTTCTCACTTCAATCGAACGTGTATTAACTTCGAATGAGGTGTTCGTTTTGGGGCATGAAGTACTGTTTCGATGTCACACTGCCGACGGCATGTATGGCAGTGGACGAAATGCCACGAGTGCCATTCAGAAATATTCAAAGTATCAGGATTATATGGAAAAGGGTTTAATACCCATAGAAAATAAAAATATTTATTGCCTTTCACTTGCGATTGTTTATTGGATAACCAAACATACGTCAAGTAGGCAAACTTTTAATAATTTAAGAACAAGAGACCAGTATACATGGCTTATTAAAGCAGAAGTTCTGTGTGAGATGGCAGGTGTTAACGTTCAAAATAAAGGAGGCTCTGACTTTACAGATGTAAATGCTTTGGAATCTTATTTGAAAGGAGAGTATCGAATCGTAATTTATGAGAAGCATGAAAAGAATAACCTGGAATATATATATTTCGATATCTAGCAGAGCCTGCAGAAAATATCTGCTATAAGAGAGGTAACACTGTTGGCCATTTCGAACCTATTCACAATATTACAAGCTATCTCAAGGCACGGAAGTATTGTTATTACTGTTTGAAAGATTGTAATGATCAGTCTCGTAAACACAGGTGTGAAACTTGTTGTCGTTTTTGCGAACATACTCACGAACGCGATTACACTACTAACAAAATTAAATTAATGAATTCAATGGAGAGTTTGCTGAGGGTATATGTTTAGTGAACCATGCGAAACGTAATAAAAGTGGGTAGATTTGTATATTAGGGATGTATTATCTGTCAGGAAAGTAAATGTACACCTATTTTTCGAGTCTGGCATTCCTGCGCTCCATCCGTGGAGAGTATGAGAATTAAATCAATCAAATATTTACTGAGGGGCAAAAAGAAAAGTTTAATCTGAATAAGACATTGCAGAGGGTCACAAGCTGTGATACGAATAGTGCATAGTGTAAATAAAGGACGACACCAAAAGAGAAAGCCAGAAACAGCTGTTAAACTTAGAAAAAAGAGTAAAAATTGTCGAAGTGGGATCATAAAACACAAATACAACAAATAGACCGACAACTAAGCATTCACCATGCCGTGATCTTGATGTAGTGGTTAAGGTGCTGGCTTACAAATGAAAAAGTCGCCATTTCAAATCCCCGGCAACGACATTTTTAAAAATTTTTGTTAATAATACATGCACCTCGTGAGAGATGGTAAAAGAGGTCGTATTTAGTTTTTCGTAGCAATTATTATTGGTAATGTTTAGTACTGATAATACTTTTTGTCTTTGCGTATTGCTTTTATTCTTTTCTTCATTTCAAAAGACAAGAAAATCCGAACAAATGCCACCAAAATTCCTCATATTTTTGAATGTAAACACCATTTGCAGTTAGTAAAGAATAAAAATTGAACGTTCCGATGTAGCTGCAAAAAGTAAAAAGAAAAACATGGAAGTGGACCATACTCATGGTTATTAAAATTACAATTTCTACATGCCTTACACCTCCCAACCACGTTTCTACGTTAGCAAGTAAGAGGTTTCTGTTTAGGTTTGGCTGGTCAATACGTTTTCCAAAGGGGCCCGGTTTAGCTCTGACGCACCACAGATGCGAGAACGGAGCAAAACACTTTTTCTCTCTTCCTCTGTGTGTCTATCTATCTATCTATCTGTATATATATATATATATATATATATATATATATATATATATATATAACGCTATTTGTGAATGCATTAACCACCCTAATTTTCAGCGGATTGAGACGAATTTCTCACAAACATTAATTGTTGAAATATCTTGAGGTCGTTAACCAGAATAATCAGACGAAAATGTTCAAAATGGCAGCCCATAAATTTGCCCATAACCAAATTTTGCCCATAAATAGGTATTCAGAAAGTTTGAATAACTTTTCCTTTTTTACTGAAATATTTGTGTGCAGAGACTTATTGCAGAGACCCGATTAATCGCATAAAGAAGGTTCACGCCCTTTCGCTACGGTCAGGCTTTTTTTTCTTTTTTTTTTTTGCAGGAGGGGGTTATGTTCGTATCGGAACAAGATGATTGTTAGTGATGATATGAAATTACACATTGAAAGTGAAGTAACTTGTGAAACGTGTTATTTAAAAGAATAATATAATAAATGTGCTTTCCCTTAACACAGAGAACTGTAAATCATGAATTGCGAGTTCGGGAGCGTGATTGGCGAGGAGTTATTTGATTTGCTTTTTAGTAGCACATTGCATTGCAAATAAAGGTAGGCAACATTAGTGGTAAGTAAAATAATAATAATAATAATAATAATAATAATAATAATAATAATAATAATAATAATAATAATAATAATAATAATAATAATAGGTGTTGTTTGTGGCAAGGCAATATCTTCCTCAATACTTCTTCAAACGTAATAATTGTAACGCCATATCTCCCTTACAATCAAAATATTAGCAATTTATATCGAGAGAACGGGAAATTGTAGAGTGATGGGAGCAACGTTGGACAGTATGCACTCATAGTACTCACAAAAATAAGCGATTTCAATGCAACATGAACGAAGAGTCATTGTCATGGGTAGCTATGGAGCCACGGCAGAACCCTCTTTAGGCAAAATGTCGATAACTTATATCGAGAGAACAGGAGGTGTTAGTGAGATGGAACCAACGTTGGACACCGTGGACCCATAAGGCGCATCGAAAAAAATTAGGGGGGAGCCAGCCTTACTTATTTCTACATAATAATATAAAATTATATTGTCGAAATACACACACGAGTTAGCTAGTAATATTTCATATTATTATTATTATTATTATTATTATTATTATTATTATTATTATTATTATTATTATTATTATTATTATTATTATTATCGACAGCGTCTTTTCATTACGTGTGCATGTTTGACATGAACACAAAGAGAAGATCCATCATTCGTAGAAAGAATAAGAATAGTCAGTTACTTTAACTGTGAACGACAGTGAAAAATACGAAAAGAGTGATTACCTGTAGCGAAAACAAACAATACTTTCTCTTAAATAGAAAAAAAATCAAGCAGAGATAGATTCGAACTCGCATGGACGGCGCGAAAAGTCAGTGCTTTGTCCACAATTTTTTTTAAACTGACTCACCGAACGTGTTTCAGTAACTTATTTATTGCTAATTTTACTTGCTTCACTCGTTTAACTTGCTTTTTCTAATAACTTATAGCGACAGGGACACGAAGACAGAAACATAAGGAACAGTTAAAAGCATAGGTGCACTACCGCCGGGAATCGAACCCGGGACACCATACACCAAAGGCGCACGTGCTAGCCACTCGACCAGCGGGGAGGGCAGTGCTTACTCCCTGTGTCGTTAGGGATTACGACCACTGTATTACCCGCTATCACTTCTGTGGGTTGTATATTATGATCACATGTTTCTTTGCTGGAAGAGTTAAACCTACATTCTATGTAAGACATGAGCTATTTAGACCTACATGCTCTTCATATACTGTAATAAAAGGGTCATGCTGGGAATAAGAAAAAGAACATTCCTTGGACAAAACGGAAACTATTGGACCCATAAGGCGCATGGAAAAAAAATAGGGGGGAGCCAGCCTTACTTATTTCCACATAATAATATAAAATTATATTGTCGAAATACACACACGAGTTAGCTAGTAATATTTCATATTATTATTATTATTATTATTATTATTATTATTATTATTATTATTATTATTATTATTATTATTATTATTATTATTATTATCGACAGCGTCTTTTCATTACGTGTGCAAGTTTGACATGAAGCCAAAAAGAAGATCCATCATTCGTAGAAAGAATAAGAATAGTCAGTTACTTTAACTGTGAACGACGGCGGAAAATACGAAAAGAGTGACAATACTTTCTCTGAAATGGATAAAAAATCAAGAAGAGATAGATTCCAACTCGCATGGACGGCGGGAACAGCCAGTTCATTGTCCACTTTTTTTTTAACTGACTCACTGAACGTGTTTTAGTAACTTACTTATTGCTAATTTTACTTGCTTCACTCGTTTAACTTGCTTTTTCTAATAACTTATAACGACAGGGACACGAACACAGAAACATCAAGGACAGTTAAAAATCATAGATGCTCTCCCGCCGGGAATCGAGGGCACTGCTTACTCCCTGTGTCGTTAGGGATTACGACCACTGTATTACCAGCTATTACTTCTGTGGGTTGTATACTATGATCACATGTTTCTTCTTTGCTGGAAGAGTTAAACCTACATTCTATGTAATACATGAGGTATTTAGACCTACATGCTCTTCATATAATGTAATAAAAGGGTCATGCTGGGAATAAGAAAAAGAACATTCCTTGGACAAAACGGAAACTATTGGCATCAGAAATATTTATCTTCGAGGCATGAGCAGTAGTATATTTCAGAATAGTTACTGTTTAGTTCAATAAACGAAGAAGGGGGTATAAAAAAAGCAAATATGTCGCGTCAACGAGATCGACCAGAGTTGACAGAGGGAGAAGCAGATGTGTAGTAAAACAACAACTTGGTTAAATTGATAATTGGTTCTTTATTCTGTAGTAGATCGTATCACAACTTTACGGGAGAGCAGACAAAGACTTACTAACGCTGTCGTATAGAAAGCTTTAGTAACACGATCATATAGACACAAATGGATGTAACTGCGAGTACTACAACTTGGATTTAACGAAAGCCGTTTAGATATTCAATGGTTTGCAGTTTTGTATAAGACACAAAAAGATAAGACACAATACAATTTTTCATACCTCAGCTTCCAGTAACTAGATACATGCAATTTCTTGTTAGATACTGAAACTGCTGTCGGATTTTAATACATGACATGTTGCAGGAGACAAAATGCTTTGCATTATTTGTTTGTTTGTAGACAGCTACTAGCTTAGTGTTCTGAAAGGTTGTGTATATACTAGGGATAGCCAATTCCGGAATTATTACTTTCCGGACTCCCGAAGGTAAAACCGGACAACTTCCGGAATTCGGAAAATTCCCATTTTGGAATAATTCCGGTATTCGGAAAAATCCGGAATTTAGAACTTTCTGATTTCGTTAACATTCCGGAATTCGGAGCAATCCGGATTTTTTCGAAATCCGGAGTTTTTCTCAATTCCGGAATTTTCTAAATTCCGGATTCTTCCCGAGTTCCGGAATTTTTCTGAATTAGGGAGTTTAACTGAATTCCATAATTTTCCGAAATCCGGAAAGTGAAAGTTCCGCTTCCGAAAAATGAATTTATTTTGGTTAATATGAATCGTGGCGGAAATAAGTCTTTGACCAGGTAATGGCGACTGCTTTGAAAGAAATGGGGTGTATGAGAATTCAATCTGTCATATTTGTAGTTTCGTGTGGAGAAAAACCAAACTTGTAAACCAACGGTTTAAGAAAAACTCAAGTTATTAATGTAGACTTTTCCGACTTCATAAAAGAAATACGAAAGACATTTTCAATCGAAGAAATATAACATACAAGTTTGCAAGCGGAGACAAAGAAACCTAACGTAACCAGACTAAAGACGAATCGTTTACCGCGTAGCGATCAAGGTCAAGCTGTTTTCGAGGGCAAGATTCGAGTTGAGTCGAGTTTGATAATGGCTCGCTCGCTCGTTCAGTTCGTTTTAACTCCTTTTGAAATAATGGCCTGATTAGACTGGAAAGCGCAAGCCATGAGAAATGTAAGCAGTAATGTGGAATACTTTAGTGTTCCTCACGACAGGGGGGCGTCTCGTCTCGTAATTTTAGTGCATCTCGTGGGGCAATTTTAGTGTATCTCGTGGGGTTATTTTAGTGTATCTCGTCTCGTCTAGATAACGAGAAGACAAGAGTTTTTTTTTTATACGAGACAGCCTCAAATGTCATAATCACCAATATAAGTATATACTGTAGTTCTTAAAATCAAGGCTGAGACCTGCACTTTCGAATTCTTGAGCCCAAGCAGAAGACCAACTTGGGTAGTGATATCAACCGGCTCGGCTCGTATCAATTGAGCGAACAGCTCGAGTCGGGGCTCGGTTGGGATGAGCCGATGACCCGAGCCGGCTCAGTTAGAACGAGCCATCGAGTCAGCTCAATTGAGCCGATGGCTCGAGCTTTCTCGGTTTGGATGGGTCCCCTACTCGGCTCATGTGAACCGGTTCAAGCCAGCTAAGTTGAAACTAGTCCATCGGCACGTTTCGATTCAGCTGAACTAAGCCGATGGCTCAAATCGGCCCGGTTGGGTGAGCTGTTGGCTCGGCTCACTTCTCGGTTCGGTTCGATAGTGAATGAGCTGTAAGCTGAGCCGCTCGAGCCGTTGAGAAGCCTAAACCCGGTCCCAGCTGTTTTGAACATGTTTGGCTGAACCCTATAACTTTTAACAATTTTTTGCTCGAGCCCGAATACTTGCCCCTTCGGAACTCAAACCCAGAACGTGACCGATGTCCTTCCCTCCTGAAAACTTCTCGACGACCGAGATCGACAGTCAATTGGCTTTTAATATTCAGATACAAACCGTATATATTTTAAAGATTATACAAGGTGTTGATATAATAATAATAATAATAATAATAATAATAATAATAATAATAATAATAATAATAATAATAATAATAATAATAATAATAATAATAAAAGTTTTAAACTTGCCGTTGAAATTTGGCAAAATTTACTTAAAAGTAGAGATTTCGGGGAAAGGGTTCCGTACCTTCAAGACACACCTCTGCAACTACCAACATTTTAAACTACAACGTTCCGTTGAAGTTTCATGTAGAAAGTATTCTACTGTATGTTTTAAGGAAAATAACTGTAATAAATATAACTGAATATCACGCAACAGTAAGGCATATAATAAACTAATTTTTAGGATATGCAGAGGTAAATATAAAAGCTTTGCTACAAAATACCTACACAGAGCATAATTCAATGAGCTCTGAAATATAATGTAACGAAATAGCCTATGAGATTCAGTCTACAGAGCAATTGTTACTTAAAGAATGGACATACACTATTTCGAGAATCGAGACAAGACGGGAAATGTTTACCATACTTTTCGTCTCGTCTCGATTCTCATCTCCAAAGAGAGACGAAAATTTTGAGTTGACCCGTCTCGAATGTAAAATGTTAATTCTCACGTTATTTTATTTGTTTTAGAAACGAGATGAGAAACTCCTCTTCTCGTGAGCAACATTAAACCAAACCGAAATATTCTTTCCAAATGTCACGTTTCTGCTTGTAATGGTATAACCAGAGCGATAAATAGCTCCTAGCTTTCAATCTTCTACGAGATAATAATAATTATTATTAGTTTATTATTATTACTATTATTATTCCTGAAGATTTGATAGTTCAAGTATTGAAACATCCGAGTATTCAAATATCTGAATATAATAAAACGTCTGTTGTCGTCGATCAATCGCCATCAAAAATCCTAAAATAAAGAAAAAAATACAATGTGCATTCGCACAAGCACTTTGAACCCTGAACCGCGATCGCTACGCGGTAAAAGATTCGTTTTTAGTCTGGTTACGTTAGGTTTCTTTGTCTCCGCTTGCAAACTTGTATGTTATATTTCTTCGATTGAAAATGTCTTTCGTATTTCTTTTATGAAGTCGGAAAAGTTTACATTAATAACATGAGTTGTTTTTAAACCGCTGGTTCACAAGTTTGTTTTTTCACCACGCGAAACTACAAATATGACAGATTGAATTCTCATACACCCCATTTCTTCCAAAGCAATCGCCATTACCTGGTCAAAGACTTATTTCCGCCACGATTCATATTAACCAAAATAAATTCATTTTTCGGAAGCGGAACTTTCACTTTTCGGATTTCGGAAAATTATGGAATTCAGTTAAACTCCCTAATTCAGAAAAATTCCGGATCTCGGGAAGAATCCGGAATTTAGAAAATTCCGGAATTGAGAAAAACTCCGGATTTCGAAAAAATCCGGATTGCTCCGAATTCCGGAATGTTAACGAAATCAGAAAGTTCTAAATTCCGGATTTTTTCGAATTCCGGAATTATTCCAAAATGGGAATTTTCCGAATTCCGGAAGTTGTCCGGTTTTACCTTCGGGAGTCCGGAAAGTAATAATTCCGGAATTGGCTATCCCTAGTATATACACAACCTTTCAGAACACTAAGCTAGTAGCTGTCTACAAACAAACAAGTAATGCAAAGCATTTTGTCTCCTGCAATACGTCATGTATTAAAATCCGACAGCAGTTTCAGTATCTAACCAGAAATTGCATGTATCTAGTTACTGGAAGCTGAGGTATGAAGAATTGTATTGTGTCTTATCTTTTTGTGTCTTATACAAAACTGCAAACCACTGAATATCTAAACAGCTTTCGTTAAATCCAAGTTGTAGTACTCACAGTTACATCCATTTGTGTCTATATGATCGTGTTACTAAAGCTTACTATATGACAGCGTTAGTAAGTCTTTCTCTGCTCTCCTGTAAAGTTGTGATACGATCTACTACAGAATAAAGAACCAATTATCAATTTAACCAAGTTGTTGTATTACTACACATCTGCTTCCGCCTCTGTCAACTCTGGTCGATCTTCGTTGACGCGACATATTTGCTTTTTTACACCCCTTTCTTCGTTTACTGAACTAAACAGTAACTATTCTGAAATATACTACTGCGCATGCCTCGTAGATAAATATTTCTGATGCCAATAGTTTCCGTTTTGTCCAAGGAATGTTCTTTTTCTTATTCCCAGCATGACCCTTTTATTACATTATATGAAGAGCATGTAGGTCTAAATACCTTATGTATTACATAGAATGTAGGTTTAACTCTTCCAGCAAAGAAGAAACATGTGATCATAGTATACAACCCACAGAAGTGATAGCTGGCAATACAGTGGTCGAAATCCCTAACGACACAGAGGATGAGCAGTGCCCTCGCCTCTGGTCTAGCGGCTAGCACGTGCGACTTTGGTTTCTGGTGTCCCGGGTTCGATTCCCGGCGGGATAGCAACTATGATTTTTAACTGTTCCTAATGTTTTTTTGTTCGTGTCCCTGTCGTTATAAGTTATTAGAAAAAGCAAGTTAAACGAGTGAAGCAAGTAAAATTAGCAATAAGTAAGTTACTGAAACACGTTCGGTGAGTCAGTTAAAAGAAAAGTGGATAAAGCACTGACTTTTCACGCCGTCCATGCGAGTTCAAATCTATCTTGGCTTGGTTTTTTATCCATTTGAGAGAAGGTATTGCTTCTTTTCGCTACAGCTAATCACTCCTTTCGTATTTTTCGCTGTCGTTCACAGTTAAAGAACTGACTATTCTTATTCTTTCTACGAATGATGGATCTTCGTTTTGCTTCATGTCAAACATGCACAGGTAATGAAAAGACGCTGTCGATAATAATAATAATAATAATAATAATAATAATAATAATAATAATAATAATAATATCAAATATTACTAGCTAACTCGTGTGTGTATTTCGACAATATAATTTTATATTATTATGTAGAAATAAGTAAGGCTGGCTGGCGCCCCCCCCCCCACTAATTTTTTTCGATGCGCCTTATGGGTCCACGGTGTCCAACGTTGGTCCTATCTCACTATCACCTCCTGTTCTCTCGATATAAGTTATCGACATTTTGCCTAAAGAGGGTTCTGCCGTGGCTCCATGACTACCCATGGCAATGACTCTTCGTTCATTTTGCATTGAAATCGCTTATTTTTCTGTTTACTATGAGTGCATACTGTCCAACGTTGCTCCCATAACTGCAATATCCCGTTCTCTCGATATAAATTGCTAATATTTTGTTTGTAAAGGAGATATGGCGTTACAATTATTACGTTTGAAGAAGAATTGAGGAAGATATTGCCTTGCCACAAACAACACCTATTATTATTATTATTATTATTATTATTATTATTATTATTATTATTATTATTATTATTATTATTAATAATAATAATATTTTACTTACCACTAATGTTGCCTACCTTATTTGCAATGCAATGTGTTACTAAAAAGCAAATCAAATAACACTCCTCGCCAATCACGCTCCCGAACTCGTAATACATCATTTACAGTTCTCTGTGTTAGGGGAAAGCACATTTATTATATTATTCTTTCAAATAACACGTTTCACAAGTTACTTCACTTTCAATGTGTAATTTCATATCATCACTAACAATCATCTTGTTCCGATACGAACATAACTACCTTCTGCAAAAAAAAAAAAGAAAAAAAAGAAAAGAAAAGAAAGAAAGAAAGAAAAAAAGCCTGACCCTAGCGAAAGGGCGTGAACCTTCTTTATGCGATTAATCGGGTCCAATATTTCAATAAGTCCCTGCACACAAATATCTCAGTAAAAGAGGAAAAGTTATTCAAACTTTTGAATACCTATTTATGGGCGAAATTTGGTTCCCTTGGAGTTTGAAGGGCCGTCATTTTGAACATTTTCATCTGTTTATTCTGGTTAACAAACTCATCAAGATATTTCAACAATTAATGTTTGTGCCAAGTTTCGTCTCAATACGCTGAAAATTAAGGTGGTTATGGCATTCACAAATAGCGTTATATATATATATATATATATATATATATATATATATATATATATACAGATAGATAAATAAATAGACACACAGAGGGAGAGAGAAAAGGTGTTTTGCTCCCTGCTCGCACCTGTGGTGCGTCAGAGCTAAACCGGGCCCCTTTGCAAAACGTATTGACCAGCCTAACCTAAACACAAACCTCTTAATTGCTAACGTAGAAACGTAGTCGGGAGGTGTAAACCATGTAGAAATTGTATTTTTAATAACCATGAGTATGGATTCGAACACTCCACTTCCATGTTTTTCTTTTTACTTTTTGCAGCTACATCGGGACGTTCAATTTTTATTCTTTACTAATTGCAAATGGCGTTTACATTCAAAATATGAGGAATTTTGGTGGCATTTGTTCGGATATTCTTCTCTTTCAAAATTAAGAAGAGAATAAAAGCAATACGCAAAGACAAAAAGTATTATCAGTACTAAACATTACCAATAATAATTGCTACGAAAGACTAAATACGACCTCTTTTACCATCTCTCATGAGCTGTATGTATTATTAACAAATTTTTTAAAAACGTCCTTGACGGTGATTCGAACTCGGGTCCTTTTCATTTGTAAGCCAGCACCTTAACCACTACACCAAGATTTTTTTTCTATTCTTTCTTCAAGAAAAGTGCAATTGCATACTTAAGCACATACTTAATCTAAAAGAAAACAGAAAACCAAGTTTGAACGTTAATAAATGGCGTTTACATAATTAGCAAAATATTTCCGTTGTTGTTGAGATGCAAAAAATGACAGACGAGAAATTAAAAGTTTTAGATACAGATCAGTATTTCCTTTGATATCGCTCTCAAGTATTAAAGCTGCAGTAGTTATCGTTAACCAGATAATAAGATTGTGCTTTGGTTGCGGAAAATGTTTATATTCAGGACGCAGCAACATGCTCGTAACAGTGACATATTTTGGGTGCAAACGGAGAATGCGGCTTACAATAGAACAATATTTGGACCAGATCACTTTGCTTTCATGACACCCTGAAAGACGATGTTCAATTGTATCCTCAGTAGGGCAACGGGCACAATACATAGTACTACTTAGTCCAATGTTATATCTACGTACATTTGTAACAATTAAATTGTGTACAAGAAGAAACCAAAGCGATTTAAGACTAAAAGAAAGAAATTTCGCCGTAATATTGGTCCAAATTTGCGACCATTGAATAGTCGGAAATTGCTGCTGTATTTTAGGAACATATCGAATATTACTATGATAATAACAATATAATTGTTTAACAGTATACGTTTCAATATTCTCATGACTGATTAGAGCATAACTTATATCAAGAATAGCATTAGTAAGGTGTGGGTACATATGAGACCAAGGTAGAACACTGACTGGCGAATCTAAAGATACATAAAAAAGATACATACATCTAAAGATACATAGTAACACAGCTGTGACTGAAGAATCATACACACAAAGTAAAGCACATGTACGGTGTAATAATAAGCTGCGGCATTGTTGGCGAATATTTAAAATACGTAAACCTCCATGAGCAAGAGGCTCATAGATAGTTGGACGAGCAACTCTGAAGATTTGTTTATGCCACAGAAAGTATAATGCGTGGCTGGTGATTTTACTTTCATATTTGACCGGTAATGGGAAAATTTGAGCGAGAAACCAGAGTTGAGAAAATGCAAATACATTAAGAAAATAAGCACGACCATATAATGTAAGGTCTCGCAACTTATTAGCATATAAAGTAGAAATTATTTTAGCCGTGACTTGCGAATAATTATAATCTATGGTTTCTTTTATTGTGCGTCGCCAGTGAATTCCTAAAAGTTTCAACAAGAGTAAAAGGTGTGTGATAAAATTGCTCAGCCTCAGAGTGAAAACAAAAAAGTTTACTTTTGTGGTAATTAACAACAGCACCCGAAATACTAGCAAATTTATTAAGC
This sequence comes from Thermobia domestica, assembly GCF_964235325.1. Classification (NCBI taxonomy): domain Eukaryota; kingdom Metazoa; phylum Arthropoda; class Insecta; order Zygentoma; family Lepismatidae; genus Thermobia; species Thermobia domestica. Next base: position 269,837,360 of record NC_137454.1, on the reverse strand, counting down.
TCCGTCTGAACCACCTGTAAATCTGCAGGGGAATTAAGTATGACATGGACATCATCAATGTATGCTTGAATGCAAATGGCCCTTGTTTCAATACGGACACCAGGCAAAAGATTATTAAGTTTGTATACTAAGGGTGCAATAGCTAAACGGTATAAAATGGAACTTAAGGGGGATCCCTGGGGGAGACCTCTGTTCACAACCAAATGCTTAGATAAAATACCATTACAATGTATTTGAAGTAAGCGATCGGAAGAAAGCGCTTTTATCATAGAAATAAAATGAGATCCGATACCATAAGACGGCAGTAATTGACATAAATAATCGAGATGGAGATGATCAAAAGCTTGTGTCATATCGACTGAGAGTAATGCAGTGGTAGAACCTTGAACATTAGTAAAATAAGCAATAGTGTCCCTGATATTACTTAAGGCGACATACAAGGGAGGGCAAGAGCCATGACCAAACTGAAATGGAGACAATAAACGGTGTAAGACGTGCCTCAGTCTATTTGCAAGAAGACGTGCAAGAATCTTGTAGTCAGAATTAAGTAATGTAATAGGACGGTATCTTGAATGCGAGTAGAATGGGCATGTTTAGGAACTAATACCAAAAAGCCTTTTTTCATGTGCCGAGTCAAGTGAGGCCGACTCCAAAATTCATTAAACATTTGAGTGAGGAATGGTTTACATCAAATCAGTAAACATTAAGTACATTTCATTGGGTATCATATCAGGACCTGCTGACTTTTGTCGTTTAGCCATAAGAATGGCATTTTTAACTTCCTGTTCTGTAAATGGTGCATCCAGAGTTTCACGATCGGAAGCCTCCAAGCTAGGAAGCATATCAAAAAAGGGGGAAGAGCAAGAATTTCTGGGAGATACATTTGTATATTAACTGGTATAATACTTATGAAAGTATGGCACCACCTGATTACCCTGATGCACAGTGTTAGTCTGATCTACTAATTTACTTATAAGTTTACGTTGACCGCGCTTGCGCTCTTTACAAATTTGCTGAAGTGCCGCATCCTCCGTTGCATTACAACTTTCCGTTTTACTTCTGACGAAAAAAACCTTTTGTGCGCTTCCGTTACAATGATATCAGTAACGCTTTAATTTCTTTGACCTTAACAAACACAGAAGGAGGCATAGGTCCAGGATATGCAGAGTAATATTCATGTAGTAAACGAGTATAATAATTAAACTCGGTATGATAAGCATGCCAATGCTCCTTACTATAATGTCTACATACAGATCTTAAAGCGGGTTTAATATAAAGTTCCCAACGAGTAAGCAAGGATGAACGTCCACTAGAATTGGAAAATTGGCGCCATTTAGTGAGAAGGCGTTGTTGCAACTCAGGGTCCGTTAACAGAGATGTATTCATATGCCATACCGGAGAACACTGATAAAATTTTTGAACAGGTAACTTCAATGTTAACAATACAGCACAGTGATCAGTGAACGAAGCAGGATAAAGTTGTATATCCAGCACACAAGGAATTAAGGATTTAGATATGTAAAATCTGTCTAACCGACTAGAACTGTGGCTAGTAAAGAATGTATGTCCTAGTTCCGTAGGCTTATAATAATTCCAAACATCGATAAGGTTAAACGAAGTGACTACCTGTTGTAGGGTAGACGAAAAGTTGCGTCCTGGATGATGATCTTGCGCAAGAAGAGAACAATTGAAATCCCCTGCGCAGATAATAGGAGCGGTACTATCATGTAAAGCGACTGCAAGGTCAGTAGCAAAAAAATGCTCTCTGTCAGCTTTGTGATTACTTCCAGAATGAGCATAAACGTCAGCAAGGTGACATTGTTCTAATTCTGCTGTTAACAGTCTACCTTCCGGATGTAAAAATAAATTATCAATTGCCAAATCTGCCCTATAAATGAGACCAGTTCCGGTACCAGAAGGAGTATCATTATCAACATAGGTATATTGATGCGGTAAATGAAGAGTAGAAAAATTTACTTCTTGTAAAAACACTACGTCAAGAGAATGGGCCAAAATAAAATCCACTAATGCAGCTTTTCTAACCACGGAAGACAAACCATTCACATTAATTGTAGCAAAATTCACTGAAAACATGGAGAAATAATCATACGGAAACGGTAACAAACACAATGAAAACCCTATAAAAAGGGACCATAAAAGTAAAAAACGGATCGGGAGGAGATTCATTATAAAAACAAGACAATATCCAATATACACTAGGCACTGTAGTTTTCAATTTACACAAGATCGGCGAGTTCACTGAGAAGCACTGACATCCTCGGGAGCACTGATATCATCTTTTAATTGAACGGTTTGAGAAAAGAGTAACTTACCAAGTTCATGTCGCTTCTTACGTTTTCGACGTCCTCGTTCTGGAGATGCAGAAGACGAACGGTTGACTTCCGTGGTAGTAGGTGCGGTTGAAACGCTGTCCAGCACCATATGGTCAGAACAAGTCGTAGTGTTAGAAACAGGATGAACGTCAGGAGTAGTCGTACTCTTGGTAGATGAAGCATTCAAACATGTCACAGGAGTATCCACAGGGGTCTCAACAGTGGGAGGCAGTGAAACTGGAACTGGAGAGCCGGGCAATTCTTCTACTACGGTAGTGGGACTGTTGCTGCGACTGCAAAATACAGGATCCAGGGGGAACATTTGGCACTAGAAGGTTCAGCTTCAAAAAACTACTCAGCACTAGGTAGAAGTTTAGAACTGTTAGGAACTACTGTTGAAAAAAGCACTTCCCCAGTTACAGCGGGGGTGGGGGCTGGCACAGAAGAAACACATTCAACACTGGTATTAGCGGGAGGGTCTGAAGGAGGTTTCGGTAGCAATACAGGAAAAATACTGTAATTTGTAAGGTCGGGCGCACTGTCAAGTTGTAAGGGGGGAGGGGGTCCCCTCAGTACGGTACGGACACCTGGAGCCACTGACGTTGACGTATGCCCATGAGGCTGAACTGGCTTGGCCTGGCGATGAGGGCAGGAGGAAACGAGGTGATTTTCACTATCACACCGAGCACACGTTTTAGATTGCCCAAAATAGGTAACCCAAAGCCGTAAATTACAGATGGTCACATAGGAAGGAATGTTCCGTTTTAAAATCATTTTTAGGAGTTTCCGACCAGTCCGTACAGGATACTAATGACCTTTGGTGTATTTCTCTTCATCCATAGAAATAATTTCGCCATACTGTCCCAGCACTTGCTTTATTTGAGCATCCGAAATTTCCATAGGAACTGTATGAATTTTCACCAATTTGAACATGTGAGAAGCCGATTCTAAAGGCAGTTCATAAGTACCTTCAGCGTCAGTATATGACACAACACCATTACGATCCATGAGGATCCGATCACACAAGTCCGCATTAGAAAGTTTAATAAAAAGAAACTTACGAGCAAAATCAAGTTCTATTCTCAAAACATCACTTAATGCAAAGTTAAATTCATTGTGTATCCATTCATGTAAGTAAAAAGAATTAGGAACATTTACTACACTCTGGAAGTTAATACGAATCGTATTAAGACGTAAGGAGGCCATTATTCACTGAATAATCACAATTAATAAACTTAGCGTTCCAAGAAAAAATAAAAGAAAAAAACAATGCAATTCAATTCAATTGCACAGTCAGCAAACACAACACCAAACGAGGGCAAAAACTGCTAATCAAACAGACACCACCCTCCACCAAACTCCAAGCACTCAACTCGTACAGACACAACACAGTACACGATGTGAACTGCACGGAGGTCACGGACGAATTAAGATCATGGCGTGTTGAACGTTTAGTTGTGAGCGTATTTGTTGTATTTGTGTTTTATGTTCCCACTTCGACAATTTTTACTCTTTTTTCTAAGTTTAACAGCTGTTTCTGGCTTTCTCTTTCGGTGTCGTCCTTTATTTACGCTATGCACTATTCGTATTCACAGCTTGTGCTCCTCTGCAATGTCTTATTCAGATTAAACTTTTCTTTTTGCCCCTCAGTAAACATTTGATTGATTTAATTCTCATACTCTCCACGGATGGAGCGCAGGAATGCCAGACTCGAAAAATAGGTGTACATTTACTTTCCTGACAGATAATACACGAGCCGAGTCGAGTCGAGATTTTAAGAATGTCTCGACTCGTCTCGAGAAAATGTTGTGCCGACTTGAAAATATGTTTCTGTCTCGACTCGACAGTTTCTGTGTCGACTCGACTCGAATCCGAGTTGAAACATACGATCACATCAGCCAGGCCATTATGACTACGTACCTAGTTGTCAGTACGTCCACCTTTGGCACGGGCAACAACGGCGACGCATCTTACATGGGTGCAATGATCATTCGTAGGTCACTGGAGAGAGTTGGCACCAAATCTGCATACACAGGTCACTTAATTCCCTTAAATTCCGGGGAGGGGGCGATACGCTCCGACGTTACGTTCAATCACACCGCAGATGTGTTGGATGGGATTTTGATCCAGCGAGTTGGGGTGGCAGCACATCACTTGGAACTCGTCCGTGTTCGTCGAACTACTCCCTCACACTCCTGGCCTTGTCACATGGTGCATTATCTTGTAGAAAAATGTCACTACCGTTAGGAAACATGGTCGTCGTGAAGGGATTGACGTTGTCTGCTACCAATGTGCGATAAACCTCGGCGGTCACGGTGCCTTGCTCGAGCTGCACTAGACATATTCATGCTCAGGTGTTCCCCAGATAATAATTAAAGCCGTGTTTAACGTTTACAGCTGACAAGGGAACCTTCCGAAAAAGATAGTTGCAGTGACAGATGCGGCCTATGCCAATGGAAAGAGCTGTAACAGAGATGTTCATTCCCAAAAAATTAGCTGCCCATAGCAATAGGCTCAAGAAATATAAGGGATGGAAGTTCGGGAAACAGCAAGGTTGGACAAGGAGGAAAAGTGCAAATTCCGCAAAAAAAGGGGGGCACGGCAAAATACAATGCTGACAAGTGATGTATAGAAAGAGACTTGCCACAATAGGGAACAAATAAAGGCCAGCAGTGAGGTTAACAGTGTTGCCAACTGCAATGAAAAGTAAATGTTTTGCAAAGAGCTCTATATGAAGTGAGTGCAATATTCAGTGTCAACCTGTCATATAGAACATAAGATATGGCGTGTATAATCAGTGGTACAATCTAACAAAAGAAAATAGAAAAAACAGAAGTACGAAAAAATACAGAAAAGACGGAGTTGGCCATAATGCGCCACATTTGATCACGGGCTGTGCATATTAGAATGAACAAAACAAGAAGCACCGAATATGCAGGAAAATGACGTACCTAGAGTCGAAAAGAAAAACGAGTTCCAAAGTTGGCAACACTGGCCATGAAAATCCAGACAATTCTAATATAGTTAGGCCACTCGCTTCACAAAAAGATAATTCCGGCAACAGGCATCACTCGGAATGCATCAATGCTAGAGTGATTGAGGCAATGTCAAGTCGGGGAACATGAAATGGTTGGGTTGAGCCAACAACCGATAACACAAGTTAACAAATTTAAACTTTTTGTTTGTTTCATGAGAAAAATCACCTGATCTTAAAGGAACTTTTTGCGCTGAATTCGAATATGCACTCGGTTTCTCTCCATCACGTACAGTTTTCCCGTAACAGAGGGATTTTCGGGAAATTCCCTCAAAAATTTCCCTTTTTCAGATATTTTATTCCCCTAGCTCCTGTCCCCTTACATATAGTAACATAGAAATTATACCTAAGTATACCTTGATTTATATTTAATAAACCCTAAAAGTTTCGTAAAAATCGCTTTGTTCTTTCTAGAGAAATAAATATATTTGTATGTATACTGTGTGCACTGTTTATTGCACCTGATAGTAATGCTTTCAGGTCTCCTGAGTTGGGGTAAAAACGATTTGCTTTATTACTACAAGCACAGACATAAAAATGAATATTTACAATAGTCAACAACACACTTGTATTGCTCTCTGTAAATTAGAAACGTGTATAAAAATAGAATGTACTTCCAACGTATATTTTTTTTAAACGTACAGTATATGTATATCTTAATACATATATATATACAATTTTCCAAGTTTTTTCGTTTTGTTCATGAAATGGTTATCAATATTTGTTATCAAATGTAACAGAATGCAAAAGAAAGAAAGAATGGAATACAGACTCATTGTTGACAACAATGAACTAATGCAGTCTGAATTTTCCACTACGGTATCGTTTCCCCCCTCCCCCCGCGCATTTTTTTCTTTCTTGTGTTCTTGACACCTGGTGAGGGAGTTTTGTACATTTTTATATTGACGTGTGGTTTAACACTACTTCACTTTCAAAGTTGTCTTTGCTGCTAAGAGTGCTTTCATGTTTGATCTTAACGGCATTATACCCAACTAAGACCAGAAGTTTAGTTTGTGATCAGTACAATGGCGTCAAGAGGACGGCGTTCGTGTGTTAACTCACCAAATAGTTTTTGTTATGTGTGTGGCCAGTTTGTAGTTAAAGGACAGTGTAGATTCATTACGCCATCGGTGAAACTAGCATATTATATATATTTCGGATGTCGTGTGGGAGGTCAGGACAAAACTTGGGCACCCAACATAATTTGTGCGTCGTGCTACGTCACTTTACTTGCATGGGCCAAAGGGAAACGGAGGTTCATGAAATTTGCTGTACCAATGGTGTGGAGAGAACCCACCAACCATCTGGATGATTGTTATTTTTGTCTCACAGTAGTTAAGGGACATTCTAAAAAAAGCAAATACACAATAAGTTATCCCAACGTTAAATCCGCAATAAGACCTATTCCGCACGGGGATGAACTTCCACTTCCCGAGCCCCCTACCAACTGGGAAGAGATATGGCCAAAAGACTCTGATGATGATCATGACCTTGATGAACCATCGACATCAACATGTACATCCAAGCATCCAACGTTCATCCCTGACTGTGTTCGCGAGCCACATTTCATCCGGAAATGTGAACTTAATGACCTAGTCCGTGATTTGCACCTGACAAAACAAGAGGCGGAACTTCTGGGATCAAGGCTCCAGCAGTGGAACTTATTGGATGCAGAAACGAACATATCAGTGTACAGGAAAAGGCATGTTCAATTTTCAAGCTATTTCTCAAAGCAAGATAATGTGTGCGTATGTACGGATATAAATGGGTTGATGGCGGAGCTAGGAATTCCTTACGTTCCAGAAGAATGGAGGTTATTTATCGACGCGTCAAAGGTCAGCCTTAAAGCTGTCCTTTTACATAATGGAAATAAAAAACCTTCTATACCACTTGCGCACTCAGTGAAGATTAACGAATCCTATGACACCATGTCAACTTTGCTAAATCTTATAAATTACAAGGACCATTGTTGGCAAATATGTTGTGATCTCAAGGTAGTTGGTATTTTATTAGGGCTGCACTGCGGTTACACGAAGTACCAATGTTTTTTATGTTTATGGGATAGCCGAGTTGATGACAAACATTATGAACTGAAGGAATGGGAACCTAGAGTGAATTACGTACCTGGAGAATGCAACGTCAAATACGCTCCTTTGGAAGATCCTAATAAGATATTACTACCGCCACTTCATATCAAGTTAGGACTTATGAAAAACTTTGTCAAAGCCATGGACACATCTGGTGAAGGTTTCAAGTATTTGCGACATAAGTTCCCTAACCTGAGTGATGCTAAGATTTCAGCGGGAGTGTTTATTGGTCCCCAAATTAGGAAATTAATGCTTGATGATAGCTTTGACAGCAAGTTAAACAGCGCTGAGCTAGCTGCCTGGACAGCATTTAAGTGTGTTGTGCGCAACTTTCTGGGCAATAACAAAGCTGAGAGTTACGCAGAAATCGTACAGGACATGACACAGAAATACAAAGAGTTGGGTTGTAGGATGTCTTTAAAAATCCACTTTTTGCACTCCCACCTCAGCTTCTTTCCTGCTAACCTAGGTGCTCTCAGCGACGAACAGGGGGAAAGATTCCACCAAGATATAATGGCAATGGAAAAAAGGTACCAGGGACGATGGGATCCTTCAATGATGGGGGACTATTGTTGGGGTCTTGTTAGAGAATGCAACATTTCTTACAAAAGAAGGAAGTAGTGTACGTTTTTGTAACCCAATGGAAGTTTCATATATTGTGATAGTTTTGACTGTCTTTTCATGACCTTTTGGTACATTTGTATTATTGTTTATTGTAAATTGTCACACTTGCAAATTATATTCTATTATATTTTATATATGTGTTTGTAATAATAAAGCAAAACGTTTTACCTCCTTAAGAGATCTGAAAGCATTACTATAAGGTGCAATAAACAGTACACACAGTATACATACAAACATATTTATTTCTCTAGAAAGAATAAAGCGATTATTACGAAACTTGGAGGGTTTGTTAAATATGAATCAAAGTATACTTAGGTATAATTTCTATGTTAGTATATGCAAGGGGACAAGATCTTGGGGTGTAAAATAAACGGAAAGGGAAATTTTTTAGGGATTTTCCCGAAAATCCCTCTGTTACGGGAAAATCGTACGTGATGGAGAAAAACCGAGTGCATATTCGAATTCAGCGCAAAAGGTATTTCCTTTTATGTAACAAAACCTTTGTTAACTAGTGTAATAGAAGTAGTGAACATTATGTCATTGTTGGGTCGTATGTGGAAATATGCAGGGTGTCCCACCAAACTTTGTGACCTGAAAGATTTGCGAAATGAACAAAAATGTGACGGATCCAGTTGTGGAGGAATGTACCATGTCAGGGAGTAATAAAAGTCTGTGAGAAGCAAGTTCCCCCAGGATCCCCATCATAGAGGCCCAGGAGCCAACTTCAAATTTTCAAATGGCAACAGGGACCGAGTGGTACCTCTCTCGATAGATCATGGAATATGCAACAACATCTATAGGAAACATTTGCTATATGAAGCAAGTTTTTCAAAATGGCCGCCACAAATATGTGTTATGTCTTAACATGGCATCGAACATTGTGATCTCAAATTGCTGCGAAGCGAAAAGAGATGTTGCAAATCCAATTGCACAGGAATGTACTCATGTCGAGGGCCAAGAGAACTTTGTAAGAAGCAAGTCCCCCAGGGCCCCATCATAAGGCTCGAGGGGTCAACCGCAACATTTCAAATGGGAACAGGGGGCGGATGATATTTCTCTGGATAGATACAACACCGCCTATAAGAAACATTCGCTATATGAAGCACGGGCTTCAAAATGTCCGCCAGAAATGCATGTTGTTCTTGTCACCGAGCAGATATTTTTGGCAGCCATTTTGAAATCCCATATAGTAAATATTTCTGATATGCGTTGTTCCAAATTCCAAGATTTATCGAAAGAAATATAACTCGACCGATGGTGCTATTTGAAATTTTGAAGTTGGCCCTGGGACTCTATGATGGGGGACTTGGGGGCACTTGCGTCTCACAGAAGTTAGTCGCCCGCTTACATGGGTACATTCTTGCACAACTAGATGTGTCACACTTTTTTCGCTTTGAAACTATTTCAGTCGTAGAGTTAGGTAGGATACTCTGGATGTATCACATATGTAGTGATAGTATTGCAGACAGCAACATACAGCTGATCAACCCTTTGATTATGTTTGCTTTCTACAGGTGTGGATTTGTGATAGAAAGACCACCAAAGGTTCCGACACCTCTAGAGTATTGTTTCGAGACATTCACAGGCGATCATTGTACCATGTGTGACGGATTGGCAGTATTCCGCTGTGCTCACTGCAAGTGTATCTTCTGTTTGGACCATTGTCTCATCGAACAATTGCACGTACAATGTGGACGAGCATGTACAAATGATGCGAAGGCTAATGCCTGTCGCCGAAATTTTCTTTTTGTGAAGCGAGTGGCCTAACTATATTAGAATTGTCTGGATTTCCATGGCCAGTGTTGCCAACTTTGGAACTCGTATTTCTTTTCGACTCTGTACGTCAGTTTCCTGCATATTTGGTGCTTTCTTGTTTTGTTCAGTCTAATATGCACAGCTCGTGATCAAATGTGGCGCATTATGGCCAACTTCGTCTTTCCCGTATTTTTCGTACTTCTGTTTTTTCTATTTTCTTTTGTTAGATTGTACCACTTTATACACGTCATATCTTATGTTCTACATGACAGGTTGACACTTAATATTGCAGTTACTTCATATAGTGCTCTTTGCAAAACATGTACTTTTCATTGCAATTGGTCACACTGTTAACCTCACTGCTGGCCTTCATTTATTCCCTATTGTGGCAAGTCTCTTTCTATACATCACTTGTAAGCATTGTATTTTGCCATGCCCCCCTTTTTTGCTGAATGTGCACTTTTCCCCCTTGTCCAACCTTGCTGTTTCCCGAATTTCCACCCCTTATATTTCTTGAGCCTATTGCTATGGGCAGCTAACTTTTTGGGAATAAACATCTCTGTTACAGCTCTTTCCATCGGCATAGGTCACATCTTTTATTGCAACTATCATTTTCGGAAGGTTCCCTTGTGAGATCATCTATCCCTATGTAATAACATGGTGAATTTCTTTCCAAATTATTATGAAAGTTATTTGTCTTATGCAGTTCAAGTGGCCCCGCGTAGCGTAGTCGTTAATGCTCTCCCCTTCGGTGCGAGAGGTCTCGGGTTTTATTCCCGGTGAGGGCACTCGGTCGAAAAATATCAAACGCTTTTCAGACCAACCACCCAGAATGAGGTTTTCTTGTGTTTTCCTAATTCACACCAAGCAAATGCCAGGGTGGTAGCTAACTTATAGGTCCCAGACCGCTTCCTTCTTTCTCCAATAATTTCTTCCTTCACTTTCCCCGGATTGTGTGCTCGCCGAGGGACGACATCACTCAAAACGTAGCGGGCTAAATGGCCTTAGACGCCGAAAGCCCAGAAATCTAAGTCCTAAATCCCTAAATCTTATGCAGTTCAAACTTTCTATAAATGTTGCTCTACCCTAATGCTACACGTTAACTTTTCTATTTTTAAATTAGCTGTTAAGTTCATTAATATAAGTTTTTACAAAGAAATGTGGCAACGCTGGGAAGTAGATAAATATATACAAAAATTCAGGTATTGGAGAATCAGCAAGGTTTCCCTTCCTGCTCTTGCAGATGAAGATCTGTTCACACCATTGTTCCTTACAGCTCTTTAAAAAGTTGGTAGGGTACGGAAACAAATTACGAAATGAGAAAATACCAGCTATCTAACAATGCGGAGAATGCATATTTTCGAAGTTAAGTTAGTTGACGTTAGTAGTCTATATACGTATTTTCTGGCGCATTTTTCCCTCTCCTCGCATTTTGTATTTAACATCTTAGATAATTAGTGCTAAAATTTAAAATTAAGTTAGACTGAGTAGGGTGCTAGTGCATAGGCTTTTATGACATTGAAAATCTTAAAAACTTACATCTAAAAACTTATAACTAAAACTACACTACACATAATTAAATTTTTACTCTACTCCATAATGTCGCCTGACTGCTTATAATTTTGGATCACTCCACGGCTACCTATAACTTCTGAACATCAATGACCTCAGTCCTTTGACCAGCACAGAAAGATATCGAAAAAGTATGTAATAGTTAGAATGCTAAAGTGCTCTGCGCTTCAAGCTAAATACATCATACCTATAACCGCTAATCAAATTTATCTTCTCATAGTGCTTCTTTTCATTGAACAGACAGTTTTGGTTTGATCCAAATCGGTCCACAGATGGTTGAATGATGGGATGAAATTTAGACTGTATATGAGTATTTAATAGATGCACAGCCAATTGTATATATATATATATATATATATATATATATATATATATATATATATATATATATATATATATATATATATTCTCTCGTCTTACCGCACACACGCATATACATGCAATTCGGCTTTGGTAGAGAGCATACATATATATTTCCTCGCAATCTGGTCTCTCAAATATACATACATATACAAGCACTCTTTTTCGGTCCACCAGATGGTGCTTTGATGACGTAGTCTATCCTCGTTAGACAACGTAATACATGACGTCGATATATTTTTCTCTTCCTTCAACAGAAATTCTAGCTAGCAGATGTGAGATACCGCTGCATTGATGACGTAGTCTATCCTCGTTAGACAACGTAACACATGACGACATTGAGTTCGTGACGAAATATTACTTGGTTCTCTTGCCGATACACGATCCTTTAGGGAGATAACGTAACCATAAGGTGTTTATAAAAACGGCAAATTCAAAAGATAGTAGTATTACTATTATCAATATCTCAGTTTCTATTGAATATTATGACAATCCGATTGCATTTTTGGATAGTCCAAATATGTATTGCGGGTTTCATACTTATAGGCGTGCGTGTGTTGCGGGTTGCATAACTTCTGAAATTTCAGGGGCAAACATGAAAATGACATTATCTCTCACATTTATAAATCAGTTTTTGAGAATACAAACGGATGTCAAGATAGAATTAGAGGTGTTACTTTTCTGGTGTGTAACGAGCTGCCTACCTTTAAGGATATAATTTTAATTTTTAATAGTTTTACTAAATTTTTACGGTTTGGAAAAATAAAAAAACACTAGCATAATCTACATAAAATTCTAAGACTTTTAAAGAATAACGTTTAACTGAAAACTTCAAAAATAAACTCGTAGAAAATTCCTGAAATTTTGAATTTGTTATAACCTTCAAATATTCATCGATTTTGAAAATTCAAACGAAAATTAATTGGAAATAAATTTGCCATCTTTTGAAGGTTTTGTAGGCTGCATAACTCTAAGGATATTATTATCAACACTGAAATAACTGTTATTTATATATAGATCTTTAAAATTCAAATTGGAGACTATACTGCTTTTAGTTATACGATGTGTATGTCTAAATCTTAGTTTTTATTACTATAACCATAAAAACACTTACAATGGATTAACTATATTTTGAAACAATTACAAATTTCGATACTGATAGTGATCTTATGCTTATTTCGTTCTCTATGGGAAATAATGATTTCTTAAACTCAGTCCATTGATCGTAGCTGAGACTGAATAAACATCGATTGATTTCGAATATTGCTTGCATTTGATTTTGTACATCTTTTAAAATCACGTTGAATGAACGAGTAAGAATAATTTTCTTTTGAGGTTCCATACTAACAACTCACATTTTCTAAGGTTATTTTTTCCATTTCATTTTTGGCGTTATTGTTTCGATGGTTAAAGTATTCTTTTTCTTTCTTTATAGAAAAACCCGTCAGAATTTACATACAGAACTCAACAGTTGGATAATTATCTTTAGCCCAGTATACTTAACACATAAACTATATTTAGTTATCTGTCATGTGCTTCGTAAACCTAGGTGGAAGAAACACCTTAAAGTCCTCACATTCAAGTAAAATAATCTGACCAAATTTAGTCGTATTTTTTCCTCATTTATAACCTTATATTCTGCATCTGAATTTAGCTCTTTCTAACTGATAACTCCTGTTTGTTCAATACTTCCAATCTTGTTTTAAAAATCAATGTGTTTATCCATATTTATTACAGAGAAAAATCACTCAAAAATCGGTAAACACGTTTCAGTATGGTGTTGAGGTTTCGTATTAACATCTTACTTTTCTCTAGTAAATGTTTATGAATTTCTTTTATTTTCTAATAGTCTTGAATTTCGTTAAGTATATCTTTGATTCTATTAACAATAACCCTTGCATTTTCATCTGTTAATTCACCATTCATTAACTTAATTACATTGAGCCCATCTTTAAACAACTCAATTAGAGTTACCATATTTTTTATAATACTCTTTCTTTGAAGCTATATTAAATCGTGTTGATAGGAAAGTGATAACGACTGAAGTAGAGGCAAATGCAGTTGTAACAATCGAATACACTGTAACAGGAATAAATATATTAATAAACCCTGTAGAAGTTGATAGTAGAATTGATAACGTATTAAGAGTAATATAGACACAATTTATTCTCTTGGACTTCCTTTTGGTTTTTGTTAGTAATGACTGAAGATTTAATATACTATCTTCAATTAATACAATTATATTTCCTCCGGGAATGTGATCTGGAATATTCATTTTTATTAAATGTTTTTTATGATATTATCATAAAAACACTTACACACTAAACAAATCTAACAAACATACAATTGATTTATAATTTTTCAATCATTTTCTCTTTTTGCACATCATATTTAAAGTTCTTCTTACCAATCATAACAACTTAACAAATCGTTTTATCTGGAACATAACATTCAAAATTAACTGTCAATTTCAAATTAGTTCTATCACTTACAGTTACTGATTTTATGTTTGCTTGTATTAATTATCAACATTTTCTACTTTCTAAAAACTCTTTGGGATAGTAATACATCTCAGCGTTTCGAATTGTAAATCTCTTATATATCGTATACATTTCGTAAGCTTTGAGATATTTATGATTTTCAAAATCCAAGTTCAAAGACTCTAAAGAAAAGAATTCATTCCTAGAATTACGAAAATGGGTATTCTGGACTTTACAATGATCAAAATAGCTTGAATCTTTTTTTGATTAACATTCCTATCACTTCGGAAAAAGGCAATCAAGAAATTAGGCACATCGAATTCGCTTAAGTTAAATTTTGTCGTTAAATCAAACTCTAAGTATTTACCACTAAATGATTTCTGTAAACATTGATATGTGTAGAAGGAAATAGGAATATTACCCTCTTTTACAATGTTAGATCTTAGCAAGGTAGAATAGTTAGTTTCATAATTAACAACAAGCGTTCTCACGTCCATATTTGTAATCTTAATTTTACCTGGATGTGTTGATCATGCTCATATGTTCCATGCTGCTCTTTTAAATAGCAAATGCATTATCATCCGCGCTACTTCTTTAAAATGTATATTTCAATCCTCCTTTCTACATAGTATCTTTAAAATCTGAACAAAATCTTGGTAAAAGTTTTAGCAAAAATACTATTTCTTCATTTGTTCTTTCCCATGTAGTTCTTTCCGATACACATTCATCATAATGATTTGCTTCTGATTTTGAAATCGTACATGTAGTTACAACTTTTGAAGTTAAACTAGGATAATCTATAATATCCAATATCTGTCCATGTTTACTAACTTGTACTTGAGAAAACATATGTGACAAGAAGTTATTCATAAATCTAATATTTTTTTCTATTTTGATCAGTAGTATATTCTCCATCAGCGTCTCTACCTCTAATTTCAAAAGTTACCTAAATACAAGCATAATAAGGATGAACAGACCCTTCTCCAACATCTATATCAAATTCAATAGATCTGTTTGCTTTATTTAAGTTTTCGAATGTCTTTTGATTAGGCTTAAAGGAATCTAATTCATATGACTATTTTATCAATATTGTTTATAAAGAAAAAATAATTTACGCCGCAACTTAAATATAATTTCTCCAAATAGCTTTTTTTCTATTTAGTTCACTAAAAATTTCTGGAAAACTGTACCATTTGTAAACATTTTTAACACTAATACACAAACGTCCACAGATTACCCCATTAAAATGTTGTATACGATTGCTACTCTACTCCATGACCAAGATATTTTATTAGTGTTTTTGGCAGATTACCTACGAATGAGTCAAACACATACTTTCTATTTTCTTCTTTCCAATAACAAATCCAATGGGTTCCTATATTTTTAGACGTATCAAAACTAACAATATCGCACTCATTCTTTTTTGGCTGTATAGGTAATTCATCACTTATAAATACACAGTTAAAGTTTTTTATCTTAAGCTGTTTAACAAGGTGAATTTGATGTAAGTTACTTAAAGGTTCAATTTCTTCTTTTTCTTTACTCTTTTGCTCTTTACGTTTTTTTGGAAGTTCACACCTTGTTTCTCTTCCATTGCAAAATTATGTCTCTTTTGTTCTTCTGATTCCTCTTTATTCTTTTTTACATCATTTACCGTTTTTACAATAGAAGCACCTCCGGTAGCAGCAGAACCTAGAGCACCTATTAAGGCTAAAATGGATGGAATTGTAAATATAAACCCCCCATAAGGAACTTTATTATCATTTATCTTTATTTCTTTGTTTATTTTCTTAACTTATATTATAGAAAGTGTTAAAACATACTTTGCTCTTTACTTAGTTTCGCTTTTTGCTTCATTTGTTTCTGGTTAAAATGTGATCAATATTCAATTGTTTAAGTTCCTCGTGGGAAATTGTAAACGTAAAACTACTTAACTTCATACTTATATATTTATTATAAAATTAAAAAACTTATTCTATGGAAAATCCATAAAAAATAAACACAATACCTATAAACCTAAATCAAACATTATTTTTGTATTCATAGCCGAAGTAGTGCATAAAGCTGGTAACTGCTCTGTTTTTAAGTTTGCATCTCTAGCAAAAGCTGTTTCCCATGCTTTATTTTCTTATTCTTTATGTGCGATATGTCTACAAGCTCTATCTGTATTATCTCTGTAGCAAATATCATGTTATCTACAAGCTTCATCTAGCGGGTTAATACTTTTATCTCCTCTTTCTAACCTTTCTTGTAGCTTTGTGTAAGGCCCGCAGTAACTATATCCTGGTATATGTAATTCTGGCATTCCCCTCATGTTTAAAATCCTATTCATTAATCCTTTTCATACTTCTCATTATTCCAAAATTTTGGTGGCAACGTTTTCAATATCTTTATCAAATAACCTATACTCCTTGGATTATTAGGAACAAATTGAGAGAGTTTAGAATTAATCATATCCATAATACCTACTTACTCATTATAAGTTATCATTTCCAGATTTTTCCTCTCTGCCAATAACTATTAATCGATCAATTAACTTCGTCGCATCATCCATCCATATGCATCCTTTTGGTAATTCGTTATATATCTTGATTCACTCTTTCGTTTTCTTTCTTGTTAGTGTTGGAGACAAAGTTGTTTTGATATATCTGTCCCAAATAGGTTTGATAATTTCTTTATATTTTTCGCTTCTACTAGATCACTATTTTCTTGTATTTGGATCATTGTTATGGAATGGCACATTAGAATCAATGACTATTTGTGTATAATTTTAGGTCGTCATCATCATAGTTTTTTGAATTATGTTTCGTTAGTAATTACCATAAACGTTCTGTTCCTGTGTAATGTCGATTATTAATAACTAAATCATCACCATCAATTTTAATTTCCGTTATTCCTATCATAAGTATGATTTCCCCATCATCATCATATAGTTGTATTCCAAAACTTTTATCATCTCTAGTTGCATAATATCTTCAGGTAATCTTACCAAAATAAGTAGTTGATAAAGATGCAATTCCTTCTACTTTATACTTAATTTGCTTTTTTATGTTTTATTTCTTCGGTTGTATTCGTCTCATACATAGGAGGTGTTACTAATAAGCTTGAATCTACTTTCGCAATTTTATGTGCATCTGGAACTAACTCTTGAATTAAATTTTTATTTTCTTCTGCTACTTTTAGTAAATCTTGTTCTAAATTTTTAATTACATCGATAACAGGCTGATATTGTTTTTTACATTTCTCATATTTACTTCGATTAGCCTGTTTAAAAATCCTTAAATCTTTTAACAAGTTGTTTTCTTAACTTTTTATATTTTTTGCTTTATTAACATCCATTTATTATATAAACAAAAATAAAAAACACAACACAACGTAACATAACGTAACACAACATACAAGTTTATTTACGTTTATCTATGGTCACCCACGTTTATCTATGTTTATCTATGTTTAACTTATATTTTTAGAAACTCTAATTTTATTTCTATATTTAGCATTATTCGCTTTCCTAGTCATATCTATTGTTAGGGAACTACACTGTCCTTCCCAACACTTATTCCATAAACATTGTAATTTTTTAAACGGCATATAAGATTCGAGAAATTCATCATATATGTGCCTTAGATTCACATTGTACTTTCTAAAGATACAAAGAAAGTTTAAGTTATCTCTAATTAATTGTTTTGGTACTTTAGAATAGTTTTGCCCGAGATACAAACAGTTTATAGCCTTATAACGACCTGTAGTAAAATATTTTCTTACATAATTTTCTTCTAAAATGAAATCATCAAACACTACCACAGAATCATCCTCACATTCATCTGGTGGAATAATCTCTTTGTTCTTTCCTCTTATTAGTGTTACTGTATATTTAATATCACATTCTATATTTTGAGCAAGTTGTATTAATTGTTGGTATTTAGGTTGATTGAGACTTTTAAAGTAGATGTAAGCATTTGCATATTTTAACTATTCAGGTACTAACAAGAATTTATCAATCAGTAACGTTGTTTATCCGCAGCCGCTACGACCAACTATTAAACATCTTATATCATCAGAAAATAATACACTATTCCTCTTGCTCTTCGTTGTTTCTTCTGTTAACCTTACTTTAATATCCCAATTATCCATTTTATTATTTATTATATAATAAATGAAAGTATTTAATTTAAATGTTTATTCATCTGTATTAAACATGTCTTTGCACTATTCATTTGAAGACAACTTAGAAATGGCTCTTGCCGAATTTTGCACAATATACTTAACTCCAAACATTACAGAAAGAAATAATAAATTAACAGTTTGTAGTAACTCATCTCTACTTTGAAAACAACCCACAGTTCAACCTGGTCAATATAATTTAAAAGGATTACAATAATATATTAAATCAAATCTTCCATATACTACCGACGCTTTTTAAAGATATTAAATTTCCCTAGGGGAAAAAAATAGAGTTAAAATATTTAACGAACTTTGTGACATAATCTTAGATACCATTAATACTGTATTAGGTTTTAGTGAGAAGAACTTAGCCAAAACACAGGAGATAAGCCACCAAATTTGATACGTTTGATACGATAAATATTGACTGTGACTTAGCAGAAGGTATGATTTTGAAACAGAATAATACAACATATAACGAAACAGATTTAATTGCAACATTTAGAACAAATGCAGAGTTTAGAGAGCCAACCATATACGAGCCTCAAGAAAAGATATTTTTCTCAATACACAATAATAAATTTAACAGTATTGAAGTTTCAATTCGAGATGAGAATGCTGATTTGATTGAGTTTGGTGGAGCTCGTATAACTGTTCTCGCTGTTAAATAGTTACAAATTTTTATATAAAAAATATGGATATCTTTTGTAATGTCAAAAATAGGATAAATGGTATTAATTAATTAAAACTACTAGAGAATTTAAATAAGGTTGCTAACGTAAGACAACTTAGATCATTAGAATCCAGTATTAATAGTAAGTTAGTGAACGGTAGAAAAAGATTTGAAGATGTATTAGAAACGTTACAAAATACATAAATCACGAAAGATACGGTTGATGCTAAGATGTTTGCTATAAAAGAGGACTTTCAAATGTTGAAGAAAGACACCGAAAAATTAATTATGCAGAAAGAAACTATACACCTATAATGCCGATTGAGAGACAAAAACGTTACGGAGTCAATCTTTAGAATGTTTAATCTCTCTAATGGCTATAAATTTCTCCATAATGGTAAAATAATGCAGATGGAAATAAGCTTTGATAAATACTTTCTGGATATATATATTTCTGCGATACTTTGATTGAAGAGTTACATTTTGGGCTTAACAAGAACGATATAATTACGATTAAATCAAATAAAAATTCTGCTATGCAAGGATTAATATTGTTTGTTGTAATGTACATAGAAAGAGAGCTTTCGTAAAAAAACATTTTCTATAAAATAAATATAAATATTTTTGGTAATATTAAAAGTAGGAAAGAAGAGCTTAGAGAATATAAATAAGACATCAGGCAGTTTTCCAGCTCTTTAAATTTAAAATACATAAAGTTTTTACGTCAAATTACACACAGTTGATTTTACAAATAAAAGATTGGTTAAGGTATCTAATGCTATTGATAAACAAGGCGCTGTAACATTATAACAGCTTGAATCAGCAAAAGAAGACTTTAAATTAATTACACGAAAAGAGACTGTAGAATTTCCATGTCGATTGATAGAAGATGTTGAGAAACCAGTCTTTTTTGTATATAATTTAGCTGCGGCTTACAAATTTCTTTATAGAGGTAGGTTAATGCATATAGAATCAAATCTCAATTTATATCTTGTAGACATTTTTCTAATGACACTCTAGTTGAAAGTTTTCCATTACACTTTATTATAAATGATCAGTTAACAATTAGGCCATCCAAAAATTCTGATTTAAACATGGTAAATTGTTACTGCTTATTATGCATATAGAAAGAGAAGATGAAAAAAATCAAGTTATTATGATAATGTTAGGTTTGTAATAAAAAGCAAAGATGAATTTTAAATTTCTATACAATAAATAGTAATGTTGATATATTGTGTTAAATGAAAGGAGCAAAAAGATACAAGGAAAGATGCCATTAGAATAGAACAAAAATAATATGAAAGATATCTAAAGAAAGGAATACGTAACGTATGAGGTATTACTAAAACCCAGTTCGTAAAGAAGGAAGATCGACTATATGAAGGCAAAGGTTTTAGAAAATACATTATAGAAAAAAATTAACAAACCTTCCAGAAAGAACTATCCCAGGTTAAATGTTATTGTTAAAGATATAGATGATTTATGGCAAGCAGATGTAGAAATGGATAGTGGTGTGTTAAAAGGCATCTCCAAGTTGAACAAAGGCTGTAAGTATTTGCTAACAATCATCGATGTATTTTTGAGATATGCTTTTGCTGTTCCTGTTAAAGAAAAAACTGGAGAGAACGTTACTGAATTTGAATCCACATTAAGAATGAGAAAGCCTAATCACTTACAAACAGATCTAGGCAAAGAGTTTTGCAATAAAGAATTTAAGAAGTTGACAGAGGAAAATAAGATTAATCATTCCTCAAGCTATAGTGGTAAGAAAGCTTCTGTTGTTGACAGATTAATAGAACGCTTAAAAAATCTTATGGAAGAAATTTACAACATAAGGAAATTATAAATGGATGGAGGTATTACCAACACTAGTTAGCGAGTATAATAATTGAGTGCATAGAGCAATTGATTTAAAGTCTGTAGACGTTAATGAAAAGAATGAGCGAACAATATTGAATAAAGTGTATAAGAAAGAATATAAGCATGTTAAGCCAAAGTGTAAGATTGGTGATTATGCCCATATAAGTAAAACTAAAGGTTTGTTTGAGAAAGGATATACAATAACTTGATCAGCAGAATTATTTCTTATTAAAGAGGTTATTCCGTCTAATCCGCCTACGTATAGAATTAAAGATTTAGAAGAAGAGGATTGCAAGATAGATTTTACGAACCAGCATTGTTAAAGACGAACATAAAGATGAATATTTGGTGGAAAAGGTGTTGACAAAGAAAGGTGACAAACTATACGTTAAATGGTTAGGGTTTGATGATTCACATAATAGCTGGATAGATAAAAGTAATGTTGTAGTGTGAATGTGAATGTAAATGTTGTCTTTTATGGAATATTAGCCATAAGATGTTAGGAAAAAATTAATTTATTTTTTAATTAATAAATATGGCTAGTATGGATAAAAGTTTCAATGAGATATGTTACGAACAGATTAAAAATATTTATAACTATTGGTATGGAAAGTTTGGTAATTTCAAATTGATTATAGATAGGAGTACAGGTTATTTCAATGTTAATAAGTTGTGTAAAAATGATGGTAAGAGGTTTGATAATTGGTTAGAAAACCATCGTTCTAGAAAACGTATCAATTATTACAACGAAAATCTTAACTCCTCTAACTCCAGGAACTTCATTAAAGCTACTTACGACATAAAATTTGCACCTAACGAAATTAACAATCTAATTTCAGGAACACATGTTTACAAAAAGATAATCTTACACATTGTAACATGGTTATCTGATGATTTTTATGATAAGTGTTACGATCGAAGACTTTCAACAATATCACGACAACAACGAATTATTCCAAACACGAATACAAGATATAGAAAAACAGATGAAAGAGATACGTCTTAGGAACCAGGGCTTAAAAGAAATAGCAGCACCATATACAGATGACGTTTCAAAAGATAATTATCAAGTCATATACAAGAAGAACACACTTAATGATCCTTTCGCTTATTATGCTATCAGATGTCAAAAGAGGAGCTTATATAAGGCTCTTAATGAAACAGAAGAAAAATATCCAGATCATGAGATGGTATACGAAAAGTTAAAAGATTCTAACAGTATAAAGTTATTCAACTAAATGCAGCAGGAGCTAGATATCCGTAAAGATAAGCGTAATGAGATTTGGACATCCCTATCAGAAGATTTGTTTTAAAAAAATTGATTGTTTATATGATCTGTTAACATTCTAATCTCATGTAGAAACTTTTAATATAGCTTTTATGATTATTGTTTCATAAAAGCATTACAAATTTAAAACTAAAACA
This sequence comes from Thermobia domestica, assembly GCF_964235325.1. Lineage (NCBI taxonomy): Eukaryota > Metazoa > Arthropoda > Insecta > Zygentoma > Lepismatidae > Thermobia > Thermobia domestica. Next base: position 269,814,993 of record NC_137454.1, on the reverse strand, counting down.
AGTACCCAACATCCATCTTCACTGTTGCTTGTTCCAATGTACTATCCTAACTCCATTTTTCTTCTTCTTCAGTCTAATCATAAATAATTGGATTATCAAAATCAAGATGTTCTTCAGCATATTCATTGTTGTTGTTATTGTTGTTAAGTCTAATAACTGTTCTACACAAAGGTCAAGTGTTATTATTAGACTTCGGAATTTTAGGCACCAAAAAGTTTAATTTTAGGCGCCTAAAATAGGTACTAAAAATAGGAAAATAGGCGCTAAAAATTAAAAATAGGCTCTAAAAATAATAGTATAAATTATTACATACCCCTTTTTATTAACATCTTTTGTTTTCAGTGAATCAGGTGATTCATTCAGTACACAACTTGCTCATTCGTAATTTTGGAAACAGTAAATTACCAACAGTTTCTCAAAGTTTTCGACTGTCAATCTCTCTCTTTTGTCTGTAAGGATCATCTTTGCTGCCGAAAACGATCTTTCCACTGAGACAGATGTTACAGGAGCATACTTAAATTTCGATACATTTTTCATTTCCACTTCGTCGGGGATGGTTTCATCCTCTCCCATCAAAACTTTCCCTATACGAGCCAACACAAGAAATCCCTCATTCTTCTTCACTACACTTTCCCACTTACACTGCACTTTTTCCCCAACTTTCCCCGTAGCACTTTGGATTTTCTTTTCGGCTTCGTTAACTACTGACACCTGTTCACTAAGTGGCTTTCCCGTAGCTTCCAACTTAGTGATCGTCGTAGGTAAGAATGAAAAATTTGACTTGATATATACAAGATCTCTTTTGAGAATGGGATCTTTGAAAAGTTCCTTCAAAACTGAAACACTTGCAATGTTTTCCACACCAGGAAGTTCGCCAACAACACCAGCAATAGCGTCCAAGTTCTCTGCGTAATACAAAGCTGCTTCAAGCCATGTTCCCCAGCGCGTTAGGACAGGTTGTGGAGGAAGAGAAATGCCAGGCAGTTTTTCTTTAAAGACAGCGATTCTCGATGGGGCTTTGCAAAAAGTTTTTTTCATGTTAGAAATGAGGGCATTGACTTGAGGAAATTCGTTCCTGATTGTTTCAGAAATTCTATGAAAAGCATGTGCTACACAGGTAACATGGATGAGGTTGGGGTAGAAAGGTTTTAGGTTCTTAAACGCAGCAATCATGTAAGAAGCTGCATCTGTGCAAAGAAGAAGAATTTTAGAATCATCCACACCACTAGGATACAGAAGTTGCAAACTTTTGTTCACGGTGTAAGCAATTGTCTGGGCACTCACTTTCTTAATTTCCTTGCTACTTAACAAGTGAGGAGTTGAAGGTCCATCTTCATCAAGTTTTCCTACAACAACATTCACTATGTATCTATTGCATGCATCAGTAGTCTCATCGACGCCTACCCAAATGCTGGAATCGCCAATATCCTTTCTGATTGTATCAAGTGTATTGTTGTATTCAGAATCCAAACACGTTTTCCTGAGTGTTGACTCACACGGTATCGATTGCTGGCACCACTTCTGTAAAAACTGTCGGAATGTTTCATTTTGAAGTGTGTTCCATGGGATGTTGGCAGCGACAAGGGCTCTAGCAAGATCCGCATTAAATGTGTTCGCAGTTCCAGATTCAGATCCAGATCCAGAAGGCTGAGTTAACTGTGTCTGTTTCTGTTGTTTCTTCGCTTTAGATTTGGCAAGATGTCCAGCACCATCAATGTGTTGCTTTAAGTGGCACTTCTTTTCCTGAGAAACCTTAAAAAAAAAAAAAAAAAAAAAACGCTTAGAAATATATTTTCAAATGCTTCTTACAAAACTAGTGAAGATGGTGGCGTTTTCACTTTAATTTCGGTTTCAAATTCTCTAATTTTCTTCGTGTACATTGCGACTAGTATTTTCAAACGGGTCAGTTCGGGTCAGCTTATTGTTGGACACCCTCAGTAACGGGTCGGGTCAGGTCAGCCTAACTCGGGTCACGAGTCTGGTATCGTTAGACCAACTCAGTTCACCAGTCGGGTCGGGTCAAACTATCTCGGGTGACCCGACTCGACCGGTGAACTGAGTTGGTCTAACGCTACCCGACCCGTGACCCGAGTTAGGCTGACCTGACCCGACCCGTTACTCGAGGGTGTCCAACCAAAAGTCGACCCGAACTGACCCGATTGAGAGCACTAATTGCGACAACTACCATCACTGTTTGCTTGCCTTTCTGGTCGTAATGTGCTTTTTTTTTTTTTTTAATCGGTGAACGTTACATTATTGATTTAAAGTTGACAAAAAGGCAAACTTGTTGGTCTACCTCGTTAAAGACCAATATACCCCAGTCCCATTTCGAATCAGAACAGATCAAATAAAAGACTAATCGATGAGCATTTTACTTCAGAATAATCCCCAATTTACAGACAGAAGCAATAAAATTGTATATCAATATCTGAGAAATAATATTTAATTTTAAGCACTGTAACTAATTTAATTTTAAGCACTATATTTTATTTAATTTCGAATGCTGACACACTCCAACTTGGCAAAAATTAAAACATAATTTGGCAATATTTTGTTTGAGATTTGGATGCCAAAATAATTGCATGAAAAATTTCAAAATATCGTCCCTTTAAAATTTTCTTTAAAACTGTAATTTACAAAATTTTTAACTGATTTGAACCAAATTTTCCCCAAAATATGATTAAAATGTTTCAGTGTGAAAATCAGTGACCTGTCAAAAATTTAAAATAAGGGCCGTTTTAAAATTTCAAAAATTCAAAATTTTTGCAACTATCAACTGACAGAAACCAAAGTTAGAACGAAAATAAAGTATTAGCAATGCCTTAGTTGAGCGTGAACATCAGCATGATACAATAAATAAAATTGGCGTTTTTTAATTTTTTTTTTTTTTTGGAAATTAGTTGTCTCTTGCGGCCCTGCGACAAAAGGTGTATGGATATTCTTCATCAGGAGAGAGAGAGAGAGAGAGCAATCGATTAGAATTCCTTTTTTTTTTTTTTTTTTTGGCTTTGGGGAGAGAACATCAGAGACAAATTCTTCCTTTCTTAAGATCTGTCCTAAAATAAAATTATCCGCAATTGTAATTCTTGTTAGACGAGTGTCAGACTGTTCTTTTCTTGCCCCTGTGTGGAATTTATTTGTCTGTAACTATGGATGGAAATCAATAGCATCTTAAGACAATAGACAGTAGCACCTCGAGCAAAATTGATAAATAAAAAAACAAAGAGACAAACAAGTTTCTGCTTCGTAAAACAAGTTCTGAGACAATCTATGAACCTCAAACGCCGTTATTTAACTATTAACAGATCTTTTCTTTCTTTTTCGAGAAAAATAACAAAAAAAAAAAAAATGGCCTTTAAACATTTTTCCTATCTTTTATGCTTTTCAAGATATTGACATTTCTAGTTTTTCTTTCAAACTGAAATCCTCGTTTTTAGATATTTTCGGGATGAAAGGATATATCCAGTTTCCTTAACTTTTTAAAGATAATCAATATTGGCATTGCACATTTCTTCTTTCAAACTTTTGGAACTGTTGGCATTTAAAAAAAATTGAATCCCGCCTTTCTTAACTTCTTTCGTATTTTTTTTTTCTTTTGAAAAACGAGATAGCAAAAATATGTTTTCTTAAGCTCCTGAAACTGTCGAGTAATTGCTGGCATTAAACATTTTTCTCCGAAAAGAGGACCCCTTTTGGAGTTACTGACACAATATGTCAACTTTAACTTACATTGTTTTTAACCTTTACCGCTTTTTTTCGGGGGGGGTGGGAGTCCTTCGGAAAGAACCGAGAATGCCATGTCCGCTTTTCTCAAGATCCCCGAGAATCCCTAAAACTGTTGAATGTGTAAGTCTAGACACTTTCTTCCATTAGCACTTTCAAAACCATCGTTCATATATTTCATTTAAGCAGGCTGCTAGAAGTCTTTACATTTTAAAGATTTTCCTGTGTTACAGGATTATTTTTATGTTTTTTCTTAACTGATCTAAATTCCATGTAAATTAGATTTTCACGAGTTCAGCAGCTCAGTAACGTTGTCTCTTAAAATAGTTAACCTCCCATTGATAAAGGTTTTACTTTAGCTAGCTATACAGAAACAAGGAGGGGGGGGGTGTACAATTGATTTAATTAAATTTATAAATTCTGTAAATAAAAATAGCTTTTCTTACCTGCTTGCTGCACAATGGACAAAAGATTATTCTTCCATCGTATGTTAGATCTGGAAATTCTTGCAACCACTGGCGAATCAAGGTACTTTTTGAAGACTTCTCCTTTGGCATTGTTGCGTATGATACAAAACTTCTTTTTAAGAATCCTCAAGATCTGTGACTGGGCTGTAAGCCGTTGAGTCCAATTGTTCATGCGTTGTAGAGACGATGTATCGTTCTTGAACTACGTGTTTAAGATAAATCACTGCACTGACCCGAAAATGATACATGGATGGATACTCCAGTCAACTGAACCGCGTCACTTCATGAATCGTTTCTGTTCGTGGACTTTGGTTTTTCCCAAATATTGAAAGCGAAGACCCGAAGAGATTCTTGCTTCAATAGAGCTGTGTGTTGATTTGTGAATGTGTGTGTGTAAACTATTGTCCAAATTCCAGAGAGCTGAACGGATCACAGAAGAGCTGAAGTGAGCCGCTACAGAAGAGAAAAGGTGGAATAGTTCCAAGAATGCAGAACGGCAGGGAGGGGAATATTGGTTACTGCGATATGCACTTAGCAATAGCTTTGGTTTTGCCCCTGGGGAAAGAGAGACAGACAGAAAGAGATAGAGATCTTTCAGTACAGTGTCTGCAGGATGCAAAGGGATGGTTTGTCTTTGTCTTTCACAAATGGGCTTGACCTTGAGCAGAAATAGCTCAACTTTTAGAAACAATTTTTTACATACAACCACCCTCTGCGTTTCACTTCTTCATACGAGTTAGACTAAAATTAGCCTCGACAAACACACTCACTCTGCCTTCAGATTTGTCAATTAAATTTCACTCAACACTAAAAAAAAAGTTTATTTAAAAAATACAGGAATTTTGTATTTTTTGCAGTTTTAGGCATTTTTAGGCCAAAACGGCCAAAATAGGCGCTAAACTCCATTTTAGGCATTTTTAGGGCACTTATAAAGTGTTTTAATAGGCTTAATTCCTCATGATTCGTAAAGATCCGAAGTATTTTTTACTTCCTATAAAGGGAACAAAATAGGCATTTGCCTTAAAATCCGAAGTCTAGTTATTATCTCTTAACCAGGTAAGCATACACTCAACAGAGAAGAAATGTTTACACGCCGTTTTACACAATTGAGTTTTCGTTTCTTTACATATTGGGTATTTTTCTGAGTTCTCTATTAAGCGTAAACTTGTTGAGAGTAGTTAGTTTGTTTTCGAGGGAATAGTGAACATGCTTATTTACCTTTAAAAATTCAATCATATTGATGTTGTCCCTGATTTTTATTAGAAAGTTTTCAGAGAACTTCCTATTACAAGAAGTGTGTATTATCCTGTTTAATTGTAAACCTTTGTTTTCAAACACAAAAATAAATTTTTCGCTTATATCTTGTAAACTGACACTTGACCAATGATGTTTATTTTGATATTTTCTCACGTGTGTTTCTTCTAGCAGTTGTGTAATAGACTGCCAATCGATAAGAGAATCAAATTCTCTCAAACACTGTTAGTTGTTTTCCTGTGGTGCGACAACTATTAGAAACTATATCTCAATAGAGTTTGTCTTTAAAGGTTTCTAGGAACGTAAATTTGAGTAAATCCGTTTCATAAGAGAGTGTGCTCCAACGTAAATATTCTTTGAATTGTGTACAAACCTCAATAGCTCGTTTCTCTGAATACTTTCTCCAGTTATTTTCTTAACTGAGCTCGAGCCAATCAACCTCTTCTCTAAGCCCATTAAGAAAATCTTCATTCATTTGTTGAGCGTATTCATACGTGTAGTCTCTCCAATGAATAAGTTGTCTTGTATGTTCTTTATGCTTTAATACGAATTCTGATTTTAAATGGCAATAACATAGTAAACCATACTTTCGTACACACAATTTGTGCCAGAAAAATTTATCACCATACCTTTTAATAATGTTTTCCTGTTTAAGTAAGTCTTTTCTGTTTGATCATCTAACCCAATCGATGTATTCTTCATAACGTTCAATAAAAGAAAGTGATAGTTTATGGTTTGATGTAACTGAATACCAATGTATCTTGATTTCTGAAGGTAAGTAGAAAGTCATCGGATAAGTTCTTTATTTCTGAAATTTGTTTCCATTCTTTGAATTTTCGACTATTAAGTGCATCTATAACTATTTTTCTACAAAGCGGATTTTGAAAGTAGTTTACAATATGATCAGGATTTAATTTTTGGATCATGTCTTTTATAAGTTCATCTTTATTCTTCATTGTTTTATCTTGTTTACTTGGTTGTTGCGAATTTGTGGTAGTTGTTAGAGACTTACTTTTATGCTTGTTGATTAAGGTTATTAATTCTGCTTTCTAAGGTTTGAGTAACCATATATTCCGTTCTTTCTACAGTATTGCTTAAGTTGACGAATAGTTTTCTTTTCCATAACCTCGTTTCTTATAATAATAAAAAAATATTCATTTTTAAAGATTTTTATATAATAAATATGGAGAAGCAATGTGATTTGATACATAATAAACTTAACCTTATTCATCAAAATCTTAAAATCATAACAGCACTACTAGAAAAACAACTATTATTAAAAGAAAGAGATATGTTATTAAAGGAAAAGAGCATGCAACACTACAAAGATATACACAAGAATCAAATTGGGATAGTGACGAAGAACTTGAGCCTACAAATGATAGTGATGATCATGATGAAATAGATTTGTAAACAGAATAGCAAAAATGAATTAGCTGTTATTATATTATTACTGACTTTGATGGGGTGTTCGCATTAAGGCCATGTTCTAATACAATATGCTAATAAACACCAGGTTTTCCTATGCCACATGAGTATTAGCTGCAGTATTAGATAACGAAAATGAATATATTTATTTTTTATGTAATAATTTAATTACATATACAGTAGTTGAAATGAAAAACTTATGTAAAGAAAAGGGGATAAAAGATTATTCCCGATTAAGAAAAGCAGAACTTATTGACAAACTTATTGAACATGACAATCTTATGAAACTACCATTCTACAATGAAGACAACTATAGCGACTCTAATGTAACACAGCTTAAACAAAAAGCTAGAGAAAAACAAATTAAAAACTATAGCCAACTAAACAGAAACCAACTTATACGAAGATTAAACAAAAAAGAAACTATAGATATTTTCCTCAAAGACCAACCTATACAAGAAGAACCGAAAGCAAATAAACATTTAAAGAAGATATTTCCATTTAAACAAGAAGTATTTGAAGAATTGATACCAGCACGTATACATTTAAGGTAGAATTAGAAGAAATTGCACTTAAAAACGATTACAAACCATTAAAGTTGAAAACGAATTTGGATATATAGATCCAATAACATTTTTAAATACAAGTAGAAGAGTTGTTATTAATAAAATTAAAGAAAAATTAAAATTCAGCCCTGTTAAAGTTAATATTGTTTTCATTTGTGATTATATTAAAGATAAAGAAATACAAGAACGCAATTTTGAAACATCAAATGAGAGAATATTAGAACCAACTGACTTAGGTAATTATATACACCATGCCAAAACGGAATTTCGTAGAGAAATGGAAGAATTTGAAGGTCGAGCATCAAGATGGACATTATATCAAATTAAAAACTTACGAATCAGATTAAATAAATATGTACCATTAAGAGCTTCTTCCTATATTAAACTTCCTAAAGCAATTAAAGATAAGAAAGCAGTGATTAATGTTAAAAATAAAGACAATAAATTTTTCTTATACGCTATTGCAAGTTACTTAAAACCAGCACAAAAACATCCTCAAAGAACTTCTACATATAAACAAATAATTATCGATTTACAAAAGAAATATTGTGATGGCATTGAATTCCCTGTACAATTAAAAGATATACTTATTTAAAAAAAAACTAGCATTTTAATTAATGTGTATAGCTATGATGAAAAGTTTAACATTTATCCACTTCAAATCACAAAAAACTAGAAAGAAAAACATGTTAATTTATTACATGTAAAATATGATCAATATAATAATCATTTTTGCTGGATAAAAGACCTATCACGTTTAATAATAAGTCAAGAAACAAAACATACTGAGAAGTTATACGTCTGTGATAGATGTTTAACAAGACACTTTAGAAATGAGAAACAGTTGAAAAACATGAGCTGTATTGTAAAGAGCATGGGGCTGTTACAATAGAATTTCCTAAATCATATGACAATCAAATAGAGTTTAAAAACTATAATCGATCACTAAGAGTTCCATTTGCGGTATATGCCGACTTTGAATGTATCTTATGTACGTTTAAAATAGGGCATAATTGTGCTAAAACAGTAAAATATGAAAAGCATGTTCCAATGAGTTTCTGCTACTATGTTAAGTATTCAAATGGTGATTATAAAAGCCCTGTTAATTATATAGGTTTAGATGCTGCAAAAGTATTTATTGAAATGTTACAAAAAGAAGGAAAGAAATCAAGAAAATATATAATAGGTTAATTAACATGAATCCGCTTACGGCGGAAGATATAGAAGCTTATAAGAGTTTGGATACTTGTCATGTATGGGAGAAAAACTTGAATAGCTTACCACCATCTGTTGAGAAGAAAATAAATATATTAAAGAATAAAATAAAGTTCTACAAAGATAAACAGGATATGAATAAGAAAAGTCAAAGAATGGAAATATGAATTAAGAAAACGTTTTATAACCTAAATAAAAATAAAGCAAAAGTAAGACATGATCATTTTCTGGAAAGTTTAGATGAACAGCTCATAGCTATTGTAATTTCAACTATAGAAATCCTAATTTTATTCCAGTATTTATCCATAACTTAACTGCTTATGTTACGCATTTGCTAATCAAAGAGTTAGATTTTGATACGCACAAAAATAAACAGATCGCAAATAATGAGGAAAGGTACATAACATGAAAAATATATAAAAGTAGGAAAAAAAGGTGAAATAAATTTAAGATTTCTTGATTCATTTAGATTTATGCCAAAGAGTTTAGCAGAATTAACTAGTGATTTAAAGCCGGAACAATTTCGAGAAACAATAAAGTTCTTTACAATTGATAAACTTGAGCTATTTACTACTAAAGGTGATTAGTCATATGAAAAATTAGAAGATTCAAATACTATGTTGATTCATTTGAAAAATTAGAAGAACCTGTTCCATTATGTAAAGACAAGCTTAAAAATAGATTAAGAGAAGAAGAAATGAGTGCTGAACGCTAAAACTATCATGCAAGAGTTTGTAAAGAATTTAATTTAAAACTGCTAAACAATTATACTGAATATTATAACAAAACAGATGTTCTTCAATTAACAGATATATTTGAGAACTTTAGAGATGTGTGTTTAAAAGCACATGGATTAGATCCTGGATGGTATTGTACAGCACCTGGCTTCTCTTGGGATGTAATGCCCAGGATGACTAAAATTAAGCTTAAAATGTAAGGGTATAAGAGGAGGAATCTCAAAGTGTAGTAAAAGATACGTAAAAGCTAACAAGTACATGAAAGATTATAATAAAGATGAGTGTTCAGCATATTTAGCATATCTAGACGCAAACAGCTTGTATGGGTGGGTGATGAGTCAATACATGCCTTATAAAGACTTTAAATGGGTTAAGCCTTACATAGAGATAATGAACATTTCAGATGACTCAGAAACTGGTTACATATTAGAAGTAGATTTAGAATATACGAAGTATTTACATAACAAGCATTCTGATTTACCATTAGCTCCAGAAAACATGTGTCCGCCAGGATAAATACAATCAGCAGGGTGCGAATTACCGGGGGATGAGGGGGATTTCCCCCCTCAATCACATTTTGTTCCCCCCAAAGAAGTCAGCTGAAGTATCGCTCGCTTTCCCCCTCAAACTATGTGTAGTGTAACTCCAAATTTCACTGATTTTTGTTATTTCTTGTAAATTTAATCTTCTAGCTGTATTTCGAAATAATCGATGTAAACTGTTCAGTTTTGGTCATTTCTACTTACCACCTAATTACCCACTATTTTCAACGTTGTTTAGTAGAACTATATTATTATGACTACGGTTGTTACTTGCAACTGTAACTTCGTACCCTTCAGTTCATCATCGTTTGTGAATTTGAATGTACTAATTGCGTATAACAAAGCCACATATAGATTTATAAATGTTCTTAGTGGTTCGCCAAGAAGAAGTAAACAAATAGCTTCTTCTACCATACTTGGCGAAGTTCGGATATGTCTTATTCATCCTCTATATTTGTATCGATTATCATCTTATTTTAATTTTTGTTATAACATGTTATTTCATTTTCCAGTGTACTCTTTGTTAGCACATGGTCTTCATTCCCTAGTAGGTTGTGTGCATGCAACTCAAAAGTTGCATTTAATTTGTGATAATTAGCATAGTAATCACTGCTTTTACAGTTTACGGAAATGAACTTTTGAAACTGTACTCAAAATCTGAGATATAGGTATTCTCTCGTAAGTATATGTTAACGTACACGCTGGGAGATACGCTCCTAGTGAGCAGACATGTTAATGAAGGTGATTTTTAGGTGAATAAGCGAATAATTCAAGATTTCTTTCAGCATTTGTTAATACGACTGGTTCTCCGTGTCATTGTCCGTGTCTGTATAAGCATTTCAACTGGAGCGGTTTTTTTTTTTAAGTTAACCCTTCTATCTTATATCTAGATTTTCTTTTAAAAAAAATTCCGGTTTAACTGATAATTTTAGTGGTTTTCACAAGACTGAAGTAGGTTTCTTTTCGCAACCTGTATGTATTAACGCAAAGTGGAAGCTTTCAATATGAGTGGAAAAATTAACATATGCTTCTGATCATAGCTATCGCTCGAGCCAAATTATTAACTAAATAAACCTTAGAGAGCTACGGGAACAAGAGTGAGTACAACATTAAAACACGTTCAGAAAGGTTTAGTGGGGTGTGTGTATGTTAGACAATATATATGTGCATAGTTATTGTCGGTAAATTTATTAAATTAATAAATCTCTCATTTATTACAGGTCACACACATATATATATATATATATATATATATATATATATATATATATATATATATATATATATATATATATGCGGGTAAGGCATTTATTGTCTCATTTTGAAATTTGAACCCTCAGACTATGTCCTTTGGCCTAATTTTATCACCCCCCCCAATATAGATTATCTAATTCGCACACTGACTATCAGATTTACTAACAACACTTTACAATAAAGAAAGATATGTTATTCACAATACAAACTTAATACTATATATGTCACTTGGGATGAGATTAAAGAAAGTGCATAGAGTATTAGAATTTAAACAATCAGACTGGCTAAAGAAATACATTGATTTAAATACAGACATTAAAACACAAGCTAAAAAAGAGTTTGAAAAAGATTTTTATAAGCTCATGAATAACTCAGTTTTTGAAAAAATAATGGAAGATATTAGAAGAAGACAGACCATACAATTAGAATGTTACCCAAAAAGAGAAGAAAAACTAATTGCAAAACCTAGTTTTGATTATAGAACAATATTTACAGAGAAATTATGTGCTATGCATATGAAAAAGAGCTTTTCCTTATATTGACATTTAATAAGCCAATATATGTTGGTATGAGTGTATTAGAACTATCAAAGTTATTAATGTATGATTTCCACTATAACACTATGATGCTGAAATATGGAAATAATATAGATTTGTATTACATGGATACTCATAGATGTATATATGAGATTGAGACGGATGGTTTCTATAAAGATATGGGGAATTGACTAATCGTTTTGATACAAGTCAATATAAGGAAAATAATATATATGGTATACCACTCATTAATAAGAAAGTACTAGGTAAAATGAAAGATGAGAATAAGGGAAGGATAATGACCAAATTTATTGGAATGAGATCGAAAATGTATGCCTTTAAAAGAGAAATAAAGAAAAGAAAAAGCTAAAGGGGTTACTAAGAAACCAGTATCAATGGAGTTGCAGTTTAATGATTATAAATAAAGCTTATTTAAAAATGTTAAAACGTATAGAAGTTTAAATCTAATTAGAAGTCATAAGCACGAAGTATATACTATAAGTGTTAACAAACAAGATTTAGATTCTTCAGGTGATAAAAGATATATACTACGAGACGGCGTAAATACATTAGCTTGGGGGCATTATGCTATAGAATAAAAATGTAATAATGTGTAGTGTAGTTTTAGTTATAAGTTTTTAGATGTCAGTTTTTATGATTTTAAATGTCATAAAAGCCTACTCGCTATGCACTCTACTCAGTCTAACTTAATTTGAAAACTTTAGATATGTAATTGTATGGGATTTTAAATACTAAATGCGGGGAGTAAGAAAAATGCGCCAGAAAATACACTACTGAAGATCTGATCATATTGTTCGGAAGAAGAAAAAGTTGCGGCAGGTAAGACGGGCGGCTGTCAGAAATGAGAAAGTCTTACCTACCTACACATCTTTTAGACTGGTGGCAGAGCAAGAGAACCTTGCATTTTGGGTTTACCAAGGTTTCTTGATATTTTCTTATAGATTTTGATGTGCTGAATGCAAAACTGCCGGGTGAAACGGTGGCACGCTTCAAAATTTCCGACAAAACTCACTAACGATTTCCCCTGCTCCCTTTTTATTAAAAATCTTTGACTTCGGGGAAATTATCTGCAACTTCTACAGTAGTTAACGTAGAATAAAAATTCAAACCTTGTTCTGCTTCTAATGAAACCGTCTTTCCAACTATGTTAATTACTTGGGGCTACGACGAACAGGAAAGAGAAATAAAATGGGAAATTCTGGAAAATTCCCTCCCAAAGCATCTTTCAGCTCTCAATATCCAAGAGCCGTACCTCGAATCTCCATCCGGAAAGAAAGTATTTTTATAATTTCATGAACTTTCGATACTAGCAAAAAATATTAGGAAGGGTACCGCTCTGGCACTCTTGAACATTTCCCAAAAAACTCACAATTTCCCGTCATTTGTATTTTACAAAAAAAAAAAAAAAATATATTGACTTCTGGGTAATTATGTGTAACTTCTACAGTAATTAACGTAGAATAACGGATCAGACCTTGTTATGCTTCTTTGGAACGTTCTTTAAAACAATGTTCTTGGGGCTGCAATGAACAGGAAACTAAAATGAAATGGGAAATTCGTTGAAAATTCCCCCCCAAAGCATCTTTCAACTCTTAAGATACAAAAGGGATAGGGTGTATCTCCTTCCGAAACAAATATTTTTATAGTTTCTTTAACTTTCTACACTAGTAAACAATATTAGAAAGGTTGCCACCTTGACCATTTGCCATTAAACTCATGATTTCCCAATAGTTTCATGATATTAAAAATAGTTGATTGCGGGAAATGTACCTTGAACTTCTATACAAATTAACGAAGATTAATGCTTCATCCCTTTCTGCTTCTGTTCGAACAATATTTCCAACGATATCAGCTCTTAGGGCAACATTTGTAATTTCGAGAATCTTTATTACGGATGAATGTAATTTATTTAGACTGTTTCAAAATTTTCTGTTATCAGTATGGTATATTAATAAATCGTATATTTAAAAATATATTCTTATAACTTTCTTCAATTTTTATGATTTTGATTAAAATGTAGTACCTGTAATTCGAGAGGTTTCGCACACTTAGAAAATGAATGTTCTAGTGGTATTCTAAAAGCCACATTTATCTGTAAAAAATGGTTATTCAAGATAAACTTACATAATGATTCAAGTATGTCATGTTTATTTGTAATATTATTCCTCACCACTTTCTTCACTCTCGCCAGCATCGTTATGTGAGTACATGTTTAGTTTGTTGTAGCATCTACCGTCAAAGCATTTAGAGAACATTTTACAAGGTAGTATACCTACACAATTACATCTTATTGTTCAACAAGGTTTTTCTGACGAGCAGGAACATTTGATGAGGTGAAGTACATCGGCAGGAGCTGGCTCAACATTGGAGGAAACATAACTGGCCTTAACGATTTGGTTGCTTCATCATGCGTCCATCCATAACAAGTTGGATCAACATTTATGTGTCTGCCCTGTCTGCACTCAGCCATATTAGCATTTGTAGAGGTGCGCGCTTTACATTTAATTTAAAAGCATCCAACGTGGGTGAAAGAGAGCAAAGTAGTGGGGCTCTTGTGTGAACACATGCAGTTTTCTCTTCCAAACGTTAATACGAACTTCTGTCATAGACTTCACAATAGCTACACTATAGCACGCAGCTACAAAGTCAGTTGCTTCTTGTTCTATATCACTGGTTATCTCTTCCTGTGACCCCAGTTTTTTTTAAAGCTAACTCCTTTTAACACTTGTTTAATGGCTGTTGATTTTCCAATGCTATATGTAGGGCACTGTATCGCAACCAGTGAGAGCATGTGCACGAATCATCTCAGGCATTACATGTCAATGTTTTTCAACCGTTGCGCCGATATCTATGACTGTTCTCTCTCATCTTGTTGGAATCTGAAATAATCTGCAAGCAATGTTGAAATGATAATAATAGTAACAAAAGAGAAGGAATACATCGGTGTCATCTGAAATCAAATTAACATGCTTACACAAATTTTGTGTTATAAGGTGAATGACTTGCTGCGTGGTTATAACATCGGCTTCCTCGTGTGCTGTCGCTAAATCGACCCTCCTTGAAATGCGTTCATTTTGAACTTATTGAGGCGCAGAGTCACCAGAGGTTATTACCAATTTGTGTTCAACACAATTTTCTTGGCCAAGATGAAGACCTGACACACAATCAGTTTTTTTTAAGATGAAGAAGTTCAGCGCACACCAGCTTAATCAGCTGTGGTTTATTGTGTGTGTTCTGTAATATAACATTAACAGAAGGCAATGGTGTGGACAGCTGTAATACATACTTTCTGCTGACACCTTTACAACGTAATCTTCTGGTGGATGACTTAAGGCTGTAGTAGAAGTAACGATCAGAAATAATGTACACATCACATTCTGTTAAGAACTTTGAAACAAAATTGTAAACATTCTTCGCATTATCAGATACTGTTGCACTTACTGGCCACTGAACAATCCAGAGAATAGCACATCCATCTATAAGCACAGCATCGGGAGTCCCGATATTTAAGGTAGATATGGTACATGCCAGTTTTTCCCTCATAACGTACTTCGTGTTGGTAATCCTCATTTCCCCAGAGATTTCAAAAAGAGCGGTTGAAATTGACGAAAGTTCATAACTTAAAGCTATATTAATCGATAATTCACGAGATTATAGTAAACAGCTTAGGCGACTGTAAATCAAGGCTGTATCATATACCAGTAGTGTAGTATATACCGGTTCTAGCGCACCCTCTAACCAACGAATTATCCCAAATCTGTTTAAAAAATCTAGTTTACGCACACTTTTTGACTATCGTTTTCCCTCTAGGTGTTAGTTTAAGTATACATTTCCCCTTCCAGTACTTTTAACGAATATTATTTAACACAGAAGGATAGTACAATGCTAAAGTGAGATTGAATAGACTTTTATAGTATTTAAAATCAAACAAAAATGAACTAACTATTTTGGATATTTTATATTTAATAAATCATGAAAAAGTGTGTAATTTGTGGAGAATTAAAACAATTCCAAAAGTTCACTAGAAATGGAAACAAGAGGTCTGACAACTGTAAAAGATGTTATAGAATAGAGAATTTGAATAAAGAACTTGAACAGGGTTTAAAATATTCCGAACCGTTGGTAAATTATTCACTCTCATCAAAAGAACGAGTGATTGAAATACATAATAAAATGTTAGAGCATGACTTTATAAAAATAATGTATTTTTTCTGTAAGGATATAGAGACACGATTTATGATGTTAAGACCAACTACATTATCGGAATGTAAGTTTGTAGATTCAACATATAGCCCCGTAGGTTTTACATTACCAGCACCACAAGTTATTTTATTTAAAGATATAATACGTGTTGGTTTCCCACCATATTTGACTAGGAGGAACTATACTACATCTTGTTATGACTTAATTAATGGAAGAAATATTAATAATAAATGTATCGTATGTGGAATTCCTGCATATTTTAATGAGAACTTTTGTTCCATATCCCATATAAAACTTTATGATTGGATAGAAAGTAAAATGTCAGAATTTAAAGAAAATGGGTATAATATCACTAACTACAAACCGCCACTAGATGACTAACGTAATTACTAAGCATTTTCTTTGAATAATTTTTGCTTTTTTTAACATTAGTTGACTAGCACAAATTTGACTATATTTTTGAGACTAGACTTTTGGCATATGAAGATTGGCCAAAGAGTTGTTTGCGTAAAGAACTTTATAGCACTTAACTATAAAAAACTTAAATCTAATTTAGCTCTTCTATTCGTTGTGTTTCTCTTTCTCGTCTACTTTTAATACATTGATCATATAACTCTTTTAACTTGGGAATCAAATCTTCTTTCTTTAATTCTATCTTATAATGACCCCAAGCTAGAGTATGTATACCATCATTCAATATATATCTCTTATCGTCATAAGCACTTAAAGCTAACTTGTTTTCTTCTATTGAGTATACATTGTGTTTTCTAGTACGAATATGATTTTGTATTTTATATATCTCTTTCTTTTCTAAAACATAGTTCTCATAATCCTCAAATGATATGTCTTTTATAACTACACTTTTCCTTATACCCATTGCTTTTCTAATCGGTTCATCCTGATCTACCCCTTTCTTTTTAATAGCATACATTTTTGATTTTAGACCTACAAACTTCTCTATTACAACACCTTTCAATTCGTCTTTAAGTTTTCCTAATACCTTTTTATTAACTAATTTCAAACCATATTCATTGTTTTCGTTATAATCAGAGGTATCTACATATTCATACATATCTCTCATACCCTTGTAAAAGTCTTCTGTTGCTATATTTGCTATAACAGAATCAGTATAAATCATTAGGAATTTTACATTGTCTCCATATCTCTTTTTCAAAACATTATAGTAAAAGTCGTACAAACATATTTTAGAAATATCTAATACTGCCATCCCTAAATAGATAGGTTTGTTAAATACAATTTTAGTTTTATACATATGAATAGCAGCTAAATTCTCTGAGAATATTGTTCTATCTTTGAAGCTAGGTTTAGCTACTAAATACTCTAACAAATTTTCATTATGTACTAATCTTTCATTTATTATTTCTCTTATACTTTCCATAGTTTTACCAAAAACAGCATTATTAGCTAACTTATAAAAATCCTTCTCAAATTCATTCTTTGCTTGTGATCGTATATTAGTATTTAGATCTATATATTTCTTTAACCAGGCTGATTGTTTAAATGTTATTACCTTATGTATTTTTTAAGCTTCATTCCCTGTGACAAATAGAATTTAAGGTTTTAATAGTGTAGTATATAATGTTCTTTATCATATAAAATTGTCAATAACTTTGGGAGCTTTTTGTTATTAATGTAGTTTTCTGGAGCTAAGGGAAAATCTGAATGTTTATTATGGAATTTTTTTGGGTATTCTAAGTCAACTTCTAAAATATAACCATCTTCAAAATCATCTTTTGTTTGTAGTATTGTTTTTGCTAAGCGTTCCTCATTATACTTATTAACATATATCCATTGAAAATCTCCATACGGCATGTGATGATTCACCGCCCAACCATACTCGTTATTTGCATCCATGTAACTTATATAAGAGCTTTTTTTCTCTTGTCAAAGTTATCTAAGTATTTATTATTAGCAACTGCATGTCGGTTTGAACATTGAGAGATTCCACCTCTTATATCTTTATAGATAGTAATTTGTCATAGTCAGTCAATAATTTAAATTTTTGTTTTGTCATCTTTAACATCACATCCCAGAGAAACCCAGGACCAGTAAGATACCATGCTGGATCTAATTTATATGTTTCAAGAGCTGTATCTCGGAAATTTTCAATAATATCTGTTAGTTGAAGAACAACTGTCTTATTATAAAAATGAGTATATTCATTTATTGTTTTTAAATCAAACTCTCTACAAAATCGAACATGATGCTTATGGCGTTCAGGACTCATTTTTTCTCCTGTTAATCAGTTTGTAAATTTGTCTGGATGTAATGGAACAGTTTCTTCTAACTTTTCCTTAGAATCAACAAGATCAAATGGATAATCACCTTTAGTACGAACTAATTCAAGCTGATTCTTACTTGGGAAAAAATTTGATGTTTCTCGAAATTGTTCTAGCTTTAAATTCTTTGTTAACTCTGCTAAACCTTTTAGTAAAAATCTGAATGAATCATAGAACCTTAATTTGATAGATATATCTTTTCCCTTTGCATCCTTATACCGAATGGTTTTTGAGAATGTAATGTAGTTTTCTTCAGTGATAGCTATTACAACTATTTTTTCTTTCTCATTTCCACCTCCTAAACTTTCTATAAATAAACGCGCATCATACTTAGAGAGATTGTGGAAATATACAGGAATAAATTGTTATGCTCGGCACCGCTCCATATTTTGACATATCTGACTTTTATTTTATATAGACCAAGGAGTTAAGTTTAGCCCTAAAACTGAGTCGCCACCACGTTTATGCAAAACGTGGAAAATCGGATTTAGATCCAGATTCTTGATTTCGGAAGTAAGTGAAACCATGAAGATTTATTTGTTCACATTGCACGGTGCGAGATGGAAAAGAAACCGTGACTCACTGAGTGAATGTATGAAATCTCTTCAAGTAAATTTCGGATTTCAATAACATAATTTAAATAGATAACAACTAATTTGAAGACAAACAAATAATACTGTTTTGAAGTAGCTTGTTTATAGCATATCTTCATAAGGAACAGATTATAAATAGGAGTTCAAGTAGTTAATATTGGGCATGCCACTCATGACAACTTTCTTCGTCACGACCACCTTAAAATGGGTTGGTTCCGGTCACTGAAATTAATTAGTTACAGAATCTTCGCGTAAGCATTACCCATGGTCAGAGTTTATCTTATTGCAACACTGAAGTTATTCTTTATACAGTCAGCATTATCCAGAGCTCATAAATTCAACAAAGGCAAACATACATTAAATATAAATTCTACCATATATTAAACACATTATTTAGAACTTCCGTAAATACATTTATCTTCTTTAATATTCCTTTATAATTATATCTTTTATCTCTTTAAATATAGCCTTTGTATATACCATAATCGTTTTGGCATTGCTGTAACTATACGATGTCTAACTTCATGTTTCAATATGCAAACTTTATTAACTAACTCTGTTTTATCCAATGGCATAGACTACGTTTAATGCTGCGCTGATTCATATTAAAGGTATCAGTTATATAACTAAAGGGTCAGTAACATAGTAGACGTTATGATTACTATAAAATCATGCCAAGGCAATAACTAATTTCAAATGATATTTGTTCCCGAAGATATTCCATTTTACAGAAAATTACTAGAATTTTGATTGTATACTTGCCGATTACACAGTAATTTCCATCAGGATATGTTTTTAAGGTGAAGTGGCGGTATGGAAGAATAAGGGCCTAAGCCCCAGAAGAAAGTATTTAATTACTCATATTTATTAATTTACTGCCACCGTTAGAAATATCCTCAATACGTTCAAAACTTATAAAATTACAGATTAATATATAATTTTTAACAGATAACGATTCGCACACATTAATGAATTCTAAAAATTATTATTTTCGTTAAATTTGAAGTTGAAAGAATTAACTAATTCACAATTACAATTCTTCTTTTTTAAATATTTCTTCTTCCTCTGATATTTAATAAATTAAATTTAGTTTTCAAAGATTAATTTCGGATACCGACCAAGAAGTAGGTTGACATATACCAAGACATATAACAAATAAAATCTACATAACAGACAAACACGAATAGAAACAAGAAAAGCAAAAGATACAAATAAACAAACATGAAAAGCCAAAGATATAAACAAGAATAATTGTGAAGCAAAAGATACAAACAAGAATAATTGTGGGGCATAACAATTTTCCCCCTCCTTCAAGAAAAGATTATCAATGATAATTTTTTTAAGTCACCTCTATAGTATATTTTTCCATTAGTTTAATTTTCTCTACAGGTGAACATTTGAAAAGTTTCAAGTTTCGGAAGTTATGAGTTCCAATCGATTTATTGTCTAGAGTATCCAGCACTGCACAGTTACGTAACACTTTAGTTACTAAATAAGGTCCTACATAGCAGTTCAAATATTTTGCCGATTGACTTTTGAACGCAGATGATAAATAGTGTGTCTTTTTCATTACTAAATCTCCAGGTTTCGGCACAATATCTTTCTCACTCGTAGCATTTGTAGATGATTTCGGCAGAACAGGGTTTCGTAAGGTTATGATCCTATCGTGTATGTGCAAAGGATATAATTCCTCCGGCCAATTATACGCTTTCTTAAATCTCTCGACAGATGAATGTCCGAGAAAGATTTCGGCAGGAATTTGTTGTGTCATGGTATTTACGGAATTATTTAAAAGTTCTTGTATTGATTTCAACATCTTGCTCCATTTACTTTGTTCTTCAGCACAATAGAGTCTTATAAATTGGTTAAGATCTCGATGTTTTCTTTCTATTATACCGTTTTCTCTAGGATTATACGGAGATGTTAGGCAATGCTTAATTTTACGTTCCTGGCAAAACTTTTCCCACTGCGCCGAGGTTAATTGTGGTCCTTGATCGGTTACAATGGAAGACGGGTAAGGGAATACATAAAAGTAGTATTTTTCTAACGTTCGAAATATTTCCGAGGTGTTAGCTTTACGTAGAGGATAGAAACAAACGAAGCGTGTGTATACATCGACAATGGATAAAATATATTGAAAACCATGACTGTTAGGAAGTTTACCTTCTAAGTCTAAACAAATTTTATCGTGTATATATTTTGCGTCCAGATGATATGTTTCACATTGGACTTTCCGATTCGCTGGTTTAGTTTTAGCACACTCTAAACAGTCTTGGATACAGCGTATCATGTCTTTTTTCAAAGTTTTCCAATAGAAAATTGATTTACAAAAAGCTAAACACTTCTTTTGACCAAAATGACCCTTCTGATGGATTCGACGAACAACGTCCTTAGCCATAGTTTGGGGCACTACCAGAAGCCAACTCCCACGTTTCACGTTCTTAACGAACAGCAAGGATCTAAATAATTTAATATATTCAGATGGTTCTGCTTTTATTTTACTCTTCAGTGAATTGCAATAATCATCTTGCGATTGCTTCCTCCTCATTTCCTCAGGATCATACAAATCAGGATCTTCTTTAAATATAAAATTACCATATAATTGGTAAATATCTTTACCCAGTTGTTTTGGGTTAAGTGCGATGTCATCATTGGTAGATATATCATTGGATACATTTCCATCGCAGCCTCCTACCCCTGTTTCCGTAGGCTGCGGCGTTAGTTTCCCGGTTGCGGATTCTGAATCGGATGTGGTGCATCGGTAGTAGATGATGACACATTTATTTTCTTCAATTCAGAATCATTAACTCTTATATCATTGGAGTTCCCATTCTGGTTTCTACCCGTTCGGAAATTTCGTCTTCTATTCCACCAAGGCGGTGGAGGGCCATACGGATTCATATACCATCCTCGATTATTTCTTCTCATATCTGGATAAGCTGGTCCGTAGTTATATCTCCATTTGTTCTTGTTAATGTTCTCGGAGGGTGATTCGTTAGCAAACGATGGCTTATTATCCGGGTTCTCTGTTTGTGATGCAGAATCCATCTTCATCCTTTTCGCATATCTTATTTGTGGGGTTCGCATATATGGTTTAGTATTCCCTAAATATCTAGGTTTCATCGACTCATTATAATTCCACGGATCACCATAGTCTTCCATATCAGCAATCTTTAGTACCAGATCATCCACATTTCGACTAGGGTTAGCTCGAACAATTTTTGCATCTTCTGGCGGTATGTTGTCTAGAATTATTTCCATTAGTTCCTTTTCCTTCCCATCCGTTATTATAGCATGATATCGTTCAACTATTGCCCATACGAAGTCCGTCAAAGTAGGATATTGGTTGCGTTCATGTCTCATATTTTGCAATCTCCGCTTTTGTACTCTCTCTAGTCTTGGGGACAAATACTGTCGTTTGAAGCTATTGACAAAATCCTGGTAGGTATGGAGATTTGGCAACACGTTCCTGAACCATGCTCCGGCTCCTTTAGTTAAACATCTTTGTGTAATTACCAGTTTTTCGTTTTCACGCAACGTGGAGAGATTCAGTGTTTGGATAAGCTCTTCCAAAAAAGCTTTTGCTGTTCCGTTGGGCTGACCGTCGAATTTAGGAAAATGGCTTAAGTCATTCATTGTTATTCGTCCTATCGTTCCAAACGTTTCTGTCGGAATCGTACTAATGGTTTTATTCCCCATTATTGGATTATTAGGCACAGAGTTCTCTACCACGGAACATACAGGTTGAGGTGTAACTATGGAACCAATACTAAATCTGTTAGTCATCAAGGAATCATTGACATAAGTATTCTGTTGGTTACTGGTTACCGTTGTGACAGTAGTACTACACACCGTCGCAGAACTCAGTAATATAGGTACTACCGGAGAATTTTCGTGACATACTTCCTTCCCATTCATGTAAGACTGTTCTTCACACGATCTTTGATTCTTCAATTCTTCTTCTAGCTTCGTTAAACGAGTTTTTACTTCGTCCTCCAGATTTTCAATTCGGCGAGTATTATTTTCAATTTTCTGAGAGTTCTCCTCTTCTCTGCCCCTAATCGTGGCTACTTCCAGACTGACGTCATCATGAACTTTGACTAATGAATCAACAGTTTTTTCAACATCTTCTAATCGTTTCTCCGCTTCTTCCTCTTTTTTCTTTATACCTACAATTTCTTTCTTCAGGTCTCCAATAGCTATATTCAAATCCTCACGTATTTCTTCCTTCAACTCTTTTCCGAACGTTTGCATATTATTAGCCAATGTTGTTATATTATTGGCAACTTCTAATCGAAACTGGGATAATTGTTGCATAAGCAGTTCAAACATTTCTTGCTTATTTAGTTCTGATGATGACACATTCGGTTGTTCCTTGGCTTCGTGTAAAACAACTGACTCCATCAGAATACAAATCTCTTTTGTTTTGTCTGCCTGCGCCTTTTCTTCAATTTTTCCTTCTTCCTTCGAATTCTGCAATTCTTCCTGTCTAGTTTCTTCGTTTGGCACTTCTTCTTCTTTTGAATTTTGTACTTCTTTCCGTTGAGCTTCTTCTTCTTTTCCCAGCTCTCTCTCCTTTTCTTTTTCTTTGTCTTCTTCTGTAGCAATATCTTCAAAATCATCCTCACTATCTGTCTTGTTATAATTCTCACTTCCTTTCGATTGGCAGTCTTGACAGATCCAGTTCGTAAAATATTCAATACCTTGTTCTTCTGGATTTTCCATGATTCCCACACATCGCTGGTGGAACAATTTTGTGCATTTAACACAGGTAATTACTTTATCTCGTACATTGAGTTTCCTCTTGCCTCCTTTCTTTATCGTCGGAACTACTTCCCCGCAACACTTAAAAAAGTCTTTTTCAACTGCAACACTGGACATATTAATATTTATATTAAATAGTTTCTAGGACCATAGCACCTTTTCTTCTTTCTCGCCACGTTCACCATATTTACTTTCTCGCATTCACAGTTAATATTTGGGGGGGAATTTCAACGAAATTCCTTCATATCTCATACATCCGCTCCAGCAATTTATTAGAATCTTCATGACGACTTGACTTCTTTATCCAATCCTGGCTGAAAGGTCGCCAAATTCTGTTATGCTCGGCACCGCTCCATATTTTGACATATCTGACTTTTATTTTATATAGACCAAGGAGTTAAGTTTAGCCCTAAAACTGAGTCGCCACCACGTTTATGCAAAACGTGGAAAATCGGATTTAGATCCAGATTCTTGATTTCGGAAGTAAGTGAAACCATGAAGATTTATTTGTTCACATTGCACGGTGCGAGATGGAAAAGAAACCGTGACTCACTGAGTGAATGTATGAAATCTCTTCAAGTAAATTTCGGATTTCAATAACATAATTTAAATAGATAACAACTAATTTGAAGACAAACAAATAATACTGTTTTGAAGTAGCTTGTTTATAGCATATCTTCATAAGGAACAGATTATAAATAGGAGTTCAAGTAGTTAATATTGGGCATGCCACTCATGACAACTTTCTTCGTCACGACCACCTTAAAATGGGTTGGTTCCGGTCACTGAAATTAATTAGTTACAGAATCTTCGCGTAAGCATTACCCATGGTCAGAGTTTATCTTATTGCAACACTGAAGTTATTCTTTATACAGTCAGCATTATCCAGAGCTCATAAATTCAACAAAGGCAAACATACATTAAATATAAATTCTACCATATATTAAACACATTATTTAGAACTTCCGTAAATACATTTATCTTCTTTAATATTCCTTTATAATTATATCTTTTATCTCTTTAAATATAGCCTTTGTATATACCATAATCGTTTTGGCATTGCTGTAACTATACGATGTCTAACTTCATGTTTCAATATGCAAACTTTATTAACTAACTCTGTTTTATCCAATGGCATAGACTACGTTTAATGCTGCGCTGATTCATATTAAAGGTATCAGTTATATAACTAAAGGGTCAGTAACATAGTAGACGTTATGATTACTATAAAATCATGCCAAGGCAATAACTAATTTCAAATGATATTTGTTCCCGAAGATATTCCATTTTACAGAAAATTACTAGAATTTTGATTGTATACTTGCCGATTACACAGTAATTTCCATCAGGATATGTTTTTAAGGTGAAGTGGCGGTATGGAAGAATAAGGGCCTAAGCCCCAGAAGAAAGTATTTAATTATTCATATTTATTAATTTACTGCCACCGTTAGAAATATCCTCAATACGTTCAAAACTTATAAAATTACAGATTAATATATAATTTTTAACAGATAACGATTCGCACACATTAATGAATTCTAAAAATTATTATTTTCGTTAAATTTGAAGTTGAAAGAATTAACTAATTCACAATTACAATTCTTCTTTTTTAAATATTTCTTCTTCCTCTGATATTTAATAAATTAAATTTAGTTTTCAAAGATTAATTTCGGATACCGACCAAGAAGTAGGTTGACATATACCAAGACATATAACAAATAAAATCTACATAACAGACAAACACGAATAGAAACAAGAAAAGCAAAAGATACAAATAAACAAACAACATGAAAAGCCAAAGATATAAACAAGAATAATTGTGAAGCAAAAGATACAAACAAGAATAATTGTGGGGCATAAGAAAATCTTGGATTTGTATATTTTATATTACAATAAGAATGAGCAGCACCTCTAAATTTACCTGTTAAATGATCATGATCATGCTCTTTTGTTTTACATGACTCTCTACTATTTTTAAGCTTTTTATATTCTTTCTTACACTCTACTAAGACTTCTTTTATCTCTTTCCTCTGTTCTTTTATTTCTGTTACGTTTTCATTCTCCTCGTCTTCTATTTTGAGATGGTGTTCTTCTTCGAAGTGTATAGCTCCTTCTTTTATTTTCTTCTTTAAATACTCAATTTTAATTTTTAAGCTTTCTATTTCCTTTACTAATAAACGTGGTAGAGCTTCAAGACTTCCTTCACAAATATGGCATATTGTAGCTGATTCATATATCTCTTCTTCTTCCTCAGATAATGGTGCCATAGGTGTATAAGTATCATATACTTTTGCTATTTTGATTGCTTCTTTTGTTAATCTTTTTATAAGCTCATCTGCTACATTATCTCCTATGTATTCTACTGGTTCACTTTTGTAGGATTCCAAAGTGCTTTTTGCATAGTAAGTAAAACTACTAGCTTCATGTAGTTGATAAGCATTTGAGTAGGATCTTTCAGGATCAGGTTGATATGAACTTATTCTTCTTAGTATTGATTCTAAGTCTGCTATTATTGTGAATGGTATTCTTAAAGAACGCTTATTATTTACAAATTCCAATATCTTATTCCATTCTCTAGGTAAAATGATCTTAGCAGCAGAATGTAAACCGCAGTATTCTTCATGTTGTTTTAATAATTCTTACGATTTAAAATGCTTAGCTAAACATCCCTCACATAAAAATCTCTTTTGTTTATTTTTTCTTATTTGACGTCCAACAAGCTTCCATAAATCTTTAATGAAACAGTAATGTGTTTTATCTTTTTTCTTTAAATATAAAAGACGAAAATGATTCTGCTTTCTTTCTTTGGGTATTCTAAGTGGATAGATCTTTTCATTATCATCTATGGTAAAGACACTGATAGATATATTAGCTCTATTTTCAAATTTTGGTGTATCAGTAATTTACAGGAAAAGGAATATGTTTAAAATATTTATCTAATTCTTGCTCATATTGTCTAGGAACTCTTTGTGGATCTTTATTAACAGGACATAATGCTCTTAGAACAGACCATAAGATGCATTTTTGATCTTTGTTTTTAATATTAATGCATGCTTTTCTTCTTTTAGTTGTTTCTGGAAGTTCTATATATGATGACCCATTCATTGCTACGTATTTGTTAATTCTTAGCTAAAGATAGTCGACATAATGCAAAGTCCAACCTGAACCCTTTCCTTGAAACTCTTCCATCTCTGCTCTAATTTTTCTAGCTGCATTTTTATAATACTCACTTAGATCGGTGAATTGAAATATAATTTCATTTGATGTTTTAAAATTATGTTCTCGAATCTGCTTATCGTTTTTGAAGCTGCATGTAAATGACATATTTACCTTAAGTGCACTAAAATATTTAAATCCATTTTTTATCATACTTTTAACTGGTTTGCTAATTGAACGTAGGAATTTAGAAGGATCTCTATATCCACCTGTGTTTTTTATTTTGGAAGTATGTAATCCAAATTTAAATGAAGTTTCTTTTAGTTCAACATTTATATTCACTCTTTTAGGCTTTACTTCTCCAAAAATCTCTTTTTTAGATGGGAACAGTTTTAAAGCTTTCTTCCTACTTAATCTCTTAGGTTTTGGTTTTCCAAAAATGTCTTCTTGGAAAGGAAATGTTTGGTTAAAGTTTATTCTGTTTTATTCATCTTCATGTTCTTGAATTCGGTCTATCAGTTCTGCTTTTCTTAATCGGGAACAACCTTTTATCCCCTTTTCTTTACTTAAGTTTTTTAATTCAATTACTGTATGTTTAATTAAATTACTCATAATTACTTTATTGTTTTTTATTCTATAAAAATAAATATAATCATTTTCGTTATCTAACACAACAGCTAATATTCATGTGACCTAAGAAATCTCGATGTTTGTTAGTAGATTGTATTAGAAGATGTCTTTCATGGTAACAACCCATCAAAGCTATTATTGAGCTAATGAAAACTAATTCATTTTCGGTTTAATAATATTAATTTCTTGGTATTTCTACATTTGTGTATACTTCCCAATAAGCTTTGTTTTTAAATCCACTCATGGATGATTCAGATAGTTTATTAGTTCTACCATTACAATATTCTGCTATTATCCCCCAGTCTATCTTGTCAGCATATTTTCTCATAATAGCCTCTGATAACTCTTGATATGGTAAATCATAAAAGTCAAATCTATTATCATAATCTCTTATAATATCATCTGAAAGGTATTGTACTCTGATATTATAAATCAAAAATCAAAGATCTGATAGATCTGACTGATAGATCTGATAGATCAAAATTAATTTTATCATCATAATCTCTTATAATATCATCTGAAAGGTATTGATGCTCTGCTATTAGATCAAAGTCAAATTTATCATGATAATCTCTTATAAAATCATGTGAAAGACATTGATGCTCCGCAATTAGATCAAAGTTAATTTTATCATCGTATCTTCTCATCCAATCTTCAGACAAATTACCTGTACAAATTGTATTCCACTGTTCTTCAGTTAACGTTTCTAGTATATTAGAGGGAAGATCCATAGAATTAGATTTTAATATAAAGCGTTCTAGTTCTTTATTGTTTTCTGTTATTGATTTTTTAAATAAATGATCTAGCATGTCTAATGATTTACTATAATTAATTTTGTCTTCGATATTTAAATAATTGCACACATTGTCGAATATAGGCTTAGCAGCATGTATCGATGCCATCCCCTTGTATTATAGAAAATAGAAAAAATTTTAATCATTTTCATCATTTAATACAACAGCTAATACTGAAAATTATGATGTTTATTAGCATATTCTATTAAGACAGGACTTTAATGGAAATACTCCCATTAAAGCTACTAATTCATTTTCACTCGTTACATGGTTTTTATATAAATAATTCATAAAGCACCACTGCGACTTAAGAAGAATCTACTTCATCATAACCTTCGTAACCATCATTATCATTTTCACTTTCACTACCCCAATTTGATTCTTGTGAGTGTTCTGCATTCTCTTTTTCTTGTAATATCATCTCCTTTTCTTTTAATAATATTTGTTTTTCTAATAGTGTTGCTAAGAGCTTAAGATCTTCGTGAATTAGTTTAAGTCTATCATGTAATAAATCAAAATGTTTCTCCATTTTTATTATATAGAAAATCTTTCATCACTACGAATTAAGTTTCTACATAGGATTAGATATTAACCGATCATATAAACAATCAATTTCTTTAACCAAATCTTCTTCTCATAGGGCTGTCCAAAAGTCATTACCCTTACCTTTACGAATATCTAGTTCTTGCTGCATTAGGTTGAAAAACTTAATACTGTTAGGATCTCTAAACTTTTCGTATATTATCTCATGATTTGCATATAATTTTCTTCTGCTTCATTAAGAGGCTTATATAGGCTTCTCTTTTGGCATCTGATAGCATAATAAGGGAAAACATCATTAAGTTTGTTCTTGTATATGATTAGGCAATTATCTTTTGAATTATCGTCTGTATATCGTGCTGCAATTTCTTTTAAGCCCTCGTTTTGAATTCTCAATCTCTCCATTGTTTGTTCTATTTTCCCTACTCTTATTTGCAACTCTGTTTGGTCTTCTTGAATCTGTTTAAAGTCTTGTGTGAATTAATCTTCTATGATATTGTAACACTTATCATAAAACTCATTTGAAATCCAAAACGAGATACTCAATCTTAATTCTTTTCCTACATATGTTCCTGATACTAATAGATATTATTTATTTGTTCTTTTTGACTCAACTATGTAAATTGAGTTTTGGTGGTGCAGATCTTGCCCACCTAATTTCTTGTTATAATATCGTAGGAGATCTTAATGTTTAAATTATTTTCCCTCATTTTGACACAACTTAGTAGCATTGAAATATCCTGTACTCTTACCTATAATCAATTTGAAATCACCAAAAATACCATACCAATAATTGTCTTTAAACTGTTCGTAACAAATATCGTTTAAACTAAGAGAACCATCCGTAGTACCCATATTTATTGCTTATAAAATATTTTTTAACTTATTTTTCCTCGCTATCTGCAAGTTTTATTTCGTAAGTTGCTTTAACAAACTTCCTAGAATCAGAAGGATAAAGTTTTTCCATACTGTGTAAGATGAGTTTTCAAAGTAGTCCGAATTCGGTCCACTTAGTTTGTTATTATAATATACTAGACTTTTATGGAATAATAACCATAAAAGATAACATTAATATTTACACTACAACATTACTTTTATCTATCCAACTATTATGTGAATCATCAAATCCTAGCCATTTATCGTATACTTTGTTACCTTTCTTTCTCAACACCTTCTCCAAGTATTAATCTTTGTGTTTCGTCTTTAATAGTTTTGGTTCGTAAAATCTGCCTTGTACATCCTCTTCTTCTAAATCTTTAATTCTATACGTAGGTGGATTAGATAGAATAACTTCGCTAATAACAAATACTTCTGTTGACCAATTAGGTTTATATCCTTTCTCAAATAATCCGTTCGATTTACTTATACGAACATAATCGCCTAATTTGTATTTGGGTTTAACACGCTTATATTCTTTTTGATAAACTTTCTCCAATATTGTTCGCTCATTCTTCTTGCTAACTTCTATAGGCTTTAAACCAATTGTTCTATGCGCACGTTTATTATATTCGCTAATTAGTGTTGGTAATATTTCTATCAATTTATAATTTCCTTGCGTTTTAAATTTCTTCCACATGTTTTGTTTAAATGTTCTATTGAATCTCTCAACAACAGAAGCTTTCTTACCGCTATAGGTTGAGTAATGATTAATCTTATTTACCTCCATCAACTTCTTAAATTTCTTATTGTAAAACTCTTTGCCTTGATCTGTTTGTAAGTTATTAGGTTTTCTAATATTTAATATTGGTTCAAACGCTTCTGTAACATTTTTACCACTCTTATCTTTAACGGGAACAGCAAAAGCATATTTCGAGAACACATCTGTAATCGTTAGCAGATACTTATAGCCTTTGTTCAATTTGGAAACACCCTTTAACACACCACTATCTATTTCTACAAGATCAGCTTGCCATAAGTCATCTATACATTTAACAATAACACTAACCTAGGATAATTCTTTCTGGAAGGTTTGTGAATTTCTTGTATCATGTCTTCTCTAATACCTTTAATTTCTTCTATTCAATCTTTCTTTTCAACGAATTGAGACTTAGTAACACCCATATAGAACAAATACCTTTCTTTAGATATCTTCCATTCTTAGTTTGTACTATCCTAATGGTATCTTTCTTTGTATCTGTTGATTTCTTACACTTTACACAATACATCCTGTTTATTATATAGAAAATCATTTAAGTTCTCTTTCTACGTACATAATAACAGAGAGTAATTGTCCTTCTTCGAAAGCTGAATTTTTATCTGCTTGAAACGTAATTATATCACCATTTTTAACGTCTAAAGAAAAAGTTTCAACTAAAGTATCGTTCAAAAATATATGTAGATAATATTTATCAAAACTTAATTCCATATGCATTATTTTCCCATTATAGAGAAACTTATAACTTTTCGATAGATTAAATATTCTAAAGATTGGGTCTTTAACATTCTTAGTTCTCAATCGACATAATAGATTTATAGTTTCTTTCCTCATAATGAACATATGTGCTTCTTTGTTTGATTTTTGGAAATCTTCTTTTGTACCAAATTTATCTATATGATTCTTTCTAACAACATTCTCTAACTGCGATGACATTTCTGCTTTGTATTTATTGAACTCTGATATAGGAACCTTGGCACCAAACAAAAGAACTGCATTATTAGATTTTTTTGGATTTCCTCCATATATTTTTTCCGAAAAGTGTTAATATCATCTATCTTTATGTATGTGTTTTGTGATGATTTTAATATATCCTCAAATTTGATTCTATAACTTTCTAATTGACTATTTATTGCCTCAAGCTGATGAAAAGTTACTACATCTTGTTGGTCAATAGCATCAGCTACATTAACAAGCCTTTTCTTTTTAAACCCATGTTCTATTATTTGATGTAA
This sequence comes from Thermobia domestica, assembly GCF_964235325.1. Lineage (NCBI taxonomy): Eukaryota > Metazoa > Arthropoda > Insecta > Zygentoma > Lepismatidae > Thermobia > Thermobia domestica. The sequence goes on along the minus strand of NC_137454.1, from coordinate 269,783,381 downwards.
AACTTTATCTAAATCAATAAGGTTTTTGAACTTTTCGCTAATGACGCCATTCTTCCTACTTTTAACATTGCCAAAGATATCCATATTTAGTATATACAAAATTTATACCTATTTAACAGCGAGAAGAACAGTTATACGAGCTCCACCAAGATCAATCAAATCACCATTCTCATCTCGAATTGAAACTTTGAAATTATTAAATTTGTCGTGATGTATTGGGAAAAATATTTTTTCTTTAGGGTCGTAATTAATTGGTCATCCAAATTCTGCATTTGTTCTAAACGTTGCTATTAAATCTGTTTCGTTGTGTGTTGTATCTTTGTCTTTTAAAATCATAACTTCTGCTAAATTACAGTGAATATTTTTAGTATCAAATGGATGGAAAGTAGGTGGCTTATCTCCAACATGTTCTGAGTTTCTAACTAACTTTTTCTCACTAAAACCTAATACAGTGTTAATGGTATCTAAGGTTATATCACACAACCTGGTAAATATTTTAACTCTGTTTCTCTTTCTATCTTCGGTGAATTTAATATTTAAAGTAGCTTTAAAACCATCGGTGTATGGAAGAATTGATTTAATATGTTCTTCTAATTGTTTAAATTATATTGACCAGGTTGAACTATGAGTTGCTTCGAAAGTTGTCCACCGCTACAAATTGTTAACTTATTACTTTTCTCTGTAATATTTAGAGTTAAGTATGATGTGTAAAATCCTGCAACAGCTACTTCTAAATCGTTTTCAAATGGATAATGCTCGTACATGCTTAGTACAGATGAATAGCCGTTTAATTTAAATTCTTTCATTTATTATAGAATAAAATTTGAAATGAATAAATGGGATATCCGAGTAAGGTTATCAGACCAAGCTGTAAAAAAGAAGAATGGTATATTGCTACCTGATGATATAAGATGTTTAATTGTAGGACCTAGTGGTTGTGGCAAAACAACACTAATGATTGATAACTTTTTACTAGCACCGGATTGGCTTAAATATACAAATGTTTATATCTATTCTAAAACTTTACATCAATCTAAATACCAACAGCTAATACAACTTTTCCAAGACATGGAACGAGATTTTAATAAGACAATTGCAATAGTAAAACGAAAGAACGAACAGATTATTCCATTAGATGAGTGTGAGAACGATTCTGTGGTAGTGTTTGATGATTTCATTTTAGAACAGCAAAACCATGTTAGAGAATATTTTACTTGAGGTAGACATAAAGGTTTAAACTGTTTCTATCTTGGACAAACATAGTCTAAAGTACCAAAACAACTAATAAGAGACAACTTAAATTTTCTTTGTATCTTTAGGCAGGACAATGTGAATTTAAAACATATATATGGTGAATTTGTTGGACTTGATATGTCGTTTGAAAAATTACAATCACTTTGCAATAAATGTTGGGAAGATGGGCATGGTTTCTTAACAATTGATATGACTAGGAAAACGAATAATGAGAAATACAGAAATAAAATTAAAATCTTTTTAAAAAGTATAATGAACGTAAATGAACGTATTTGAACGTGTACGATTTTATTTTTCTTTATATAATAAATGAGTGAGTTAGATGCTGCTGAAGCTAGGAAATATATAAAGTTAAAAGAAGAACTTGTGAAAAAATTTAAGGAAATTAAACAAGCTAATCGAGGTAGATATGAGAAATATAAGGAGCAAAGTCAGCCTGCTATAGATGCAATTGAAGGATTAGAACAAAATATAGCGTAAGTAACAGACGAAAATAAAAATTTAATTCGAGAGTTAGTTCCACTTGTAAATAAAAATGCAAGACTAGACTCTGATTTATTCGAAACACCTCCAAAAACAAGTTATGATAGTTCAATAGGTGATGATGATTCGCCTGTGACTAAAGAAATTAAGTATATGAGAAAACAAATTAAAGATAAAGTAGAAGGTATAGAACCAATTGAAAAAGGAACACGGTTTGGTAATGTTGCTACAACATATTTTACAACAAGAGATGATAAGGTTTTTGGAATACAAGCGTATAATGAGGATGGGAAAATAATAAATATGGTTGGAGATAAAGAAGTTAAAATAAATGATGATGATTTAATAATAAACAATCGACATTATAAAGGACTAGAAGGCTTATGGGAAATATTGACAAGAAACAATCCAACAAATTATGATGAGGATTTAGAAAAATATACCCAGACAGTTATTGAATCTATTGTAGCATTTCAAGATAGCGACCTAAGTAGAAGAAAACAAAGATCTAACAGAGGTAAAAAATATCTTGAAATCATTAAACCCATTTGGGATGAATATATAAAACCAACACTAGGGCTAACACAACCAAGAAAGAAAACACCAAAGTCAGGACAGGGAATAAAATATACAACGAATTACCTAAAGAATATGTATGGATGAATGATGTGAGAAAATTAATTGATAAATTGATAGTTATAGATGGAGAAGAAAAGCTGGAAACGAAAACTTTTACAATGAGAAAGAAAGGTATAATGGATATGATTAATTCTAAACTTTCACAATTTATTCCTAATGATCCAAAGGATATAGGTTATTTGATAAAGATATTGAATACGTTACCACCTAAGTTTTGGAATAGTGAGAAGTATGGAAAAGGATTAATGAATAGGATTTTAAACATAAAAGGTATATCAGAGTTACATATTCCAGGCTATGAATTTTGTGGGCTTTTCACGAAGCTACAAGAAAGATTACAAAGAGGTGATAAAGGTATTAACCGACTAGACGAAGCTTGTAGAGAACATGATATTTACTACAGAGATAATAAAGATACAACTTCTGGACATATTGCAGACAAAGAATTAGAAAATAAAGCATGGGAAAGTCTTTTGCTAAAGATGCAAACTTCTTAAAAGAACGATTACCTGCTTTAGGAACTGCTTTGGCTATGAATACAAAAGTAAGACTTGGTTTAGGTTAATAAGTATTTGTGTTTAATTTTTATGGATTTTACCGTAAAAGTTTTATAGTAAATATATAAGAATGAAGTTGAGTAATTTTACATTTAAAATTCTTAACGAAGAACTTGAACAATTAAATATTGATCACATTTTAACTAAGAATCAAATCAAACAAAAAGAAGCGAAACTAAGTAAAGGACAATGTATGTTTTTAACTTTTCTATACTACAAGTTAAGAAAATAAACAAAGAAGTAAGGTCAAATGATAATAAAGTTCATTATGGAGGCTTTATATTTACCATTCCAACGATTTTAGCTTTAATAGGCGCTCTTGGTTCAGCTGCTGGACGTGTAGCTACTATTGTAAAAGCTGTAAATGATGTAAAATCGCAATCGAATACAACATTTTAACGAAGTAATCTGTGGGTATTCATGTATTGTAGTATGAAAAATGTTTACATATGGAAATAGTTTTTCAGAAATCATTAGTCAGGTGAATAGAAATAAGAATATTTGGAGAAGTTTCATTTAAGTTGTTTTATGGATTTAATTCATAAAACAATAAGAAACTTTTTTAATAAATATGGATAAGATACAGTCATATGAGTTACAAAAATATAAACCTAAAATTATTGAAAACCTAAACAAACCAAAGAGATCAATTGAGTTTGATATCGACATTGGTGACGGGTATATTCATTCTTATTATGCTTATAAGTATGTAAGTTTTGAAATTAGAGGAAGAGATGCAGACGGTGAGTACACTGGTAAACCAAATATTAAACTCATTAATAATTTCTTTCCACATCTGTTTTCTCAAATACAAATTATTAAGCATGGACAAATATTAGATACTATAGACCATCCTGGGTTAGCTTCAACAGCTGTAAATACATGTACGATTTCAAAACCAGAAGCAAATCATTATGATGAAAGTGGATGGGAAGGAATCAAATGGTGGAGAAAAGATGAGGAAATATTATTTCTATTAAGACTTTTACCTGGGTTTGGTTCTGATTATAAAGACATTATGTGGAAAGGAGGATTGAAATATATATTTAAAAGAAGTAGATCTCATGATAGCACTTTTTTCATTTGGAAAACTAAGAAACAAGATGAAACATTTGAAGATGATCAACCGCATCCAGGTAAAGTTAAGATTACAAATATGGAGTTAAGACTGCCTGTTGTTAATTATGAATCTAGCTATGGTACCTTGTTAAGAACTAACATGTTAAAAGAAGGTAAGATTCCTATTTCCTTCAACACATATCAATGTTTACAAAAGTCAGTTACGGGTAAATATTTAGAATTTGATTTAACCACACAATTTAACTCCAACGAATTCGATATGCCTGATTTCGTCATTGCTTTTTTCCAGACTGATAGAAATGATAATCAAGAAAAAGACTCAAGCAAATTCGATCACTTTAAGGTTCAAAATATTGACTTTAAGAATGGAAGAAATGAATGTTTCCCCTTAGAATCTTTGAAGTTAGATTTTGAAAAACACAAATATCACAAAGGTTACGAAATGTACACGGTATATAAGAGAGTTACAATTGGAAACACGGAGATGTATTACTACCCAAGAGAATTCTTAGAAAATAGACCAATGTTTGTTATTAATACAAGCAAGCATAAATCAGTAACCGTAAGTGATAGAACTAATTTGAAATTGACTGTGAATTTTGAAAGTGATATTCCTGATAAAACCGTTTGTTATGTAGTTATGATTGGTAAGAAAAACTTTGAATACGATGTAGAGAAAGAAAAGATGATTGAGAAAGTTTAAATTAGATTAGATGTTTTTTGGTTTGTAAAGTGTTTTTATGGTAATTATCATAAAAACTTATATATAGACCAAGAATATAAACAGATTGTGATCCAAACCGTACAAAACAGAACGAATCGTTCCACTTGTCTTTAAGCTAAGATGAATGGTGATTGTGTTTAATAGGAGCGAATCGTTCCACTTGTGTTTAAGCTAAGATGAATGATGATTGGGTTTTAATTGGAATGAATCGTTCCGCTTCTGTTTAAGCTAAGACGAATCATGATTGTGTTTAATAGAAGCGAATCGTTCCACTTGTGTTTAAGCTAAGATGAATGATGATTGTGTTTTAATAGGAATGAATCGTTCCACTTGTGTTTAAGCTAAGATGAATGATGATTGTGTTTAATAGGAGCGAATCGTTCCACTTTGTTTTTTTAATGAGACCGATAATTTAAAAATGATCGAAAAAACTTATTTAATAAAATGAATATACCACATAACATTCCACGAGAAAATCTAATTGCGTTAATTGAGGATACAATGTTAACACTTCAAAATTTACTAGCGAAAAATAAGAGGAAATTTAAGAGGTTAAAATGTATTTATGTTACTCTTATTGCATTTTCCATACTACTTTCTGCTTCTACAGGGTTTATAAATATATTTATTTCTGTTACAGTCTATTCAGTTATTACAACAGCATTTGCATCTACTTCTGCCCTTATCACTGGTTTATCAACACGATTTAATATAGCTTCGAAGAAAGGGTATTATAAAAATATGGTTACTCAAATTGCTATGTTTAAGGATGAGCTTAATGTTATTAAAGTAATGAATGGAGAATTAACAGACGAACATATAAAAGACATTGTTGATAGAATTAACTATATGTATAACGAGACGAGATCACTACAATAATGAACATATTTTTAAAAGTTTTATACAATAAATGAGAAATCGCGTCACAATTAAACAAGAAAAACAATATTAACATTTGAAAGCTTGTTAAATTGCAAGATCTGGAAGAAGGAAAATCCTACGAAATAACCTCATGGAAATTGATACAAACAAAATAAACTGGCGAAAGGGTATTAGTACATTTAAATGAGAAATACGAAACCTTATTACCACAGAGACATAACGAAGATACTGATCAAGTTTTAAGAGATGAAAACTAAGAAACTGTTTATGAAATATGATGGAATGAAGGATCTTTCTAATGGTTACAAAATACATCAACTGTTCTTAAAAATTATTCTAAGAAGTAACAAAAATGATTAAAATTTTATTTCTGAAGTAAAGAAATGGAATGGTTAGTATGGATCCCCAAAAGAAGTTTATACTTACTAATAATTTCAATGTAATTGTGAAAAATGTGCAAACCGAAGTCCAAGTAGTTTTTGATATTAACGGTTGTCTATTCAGCTTGAACTATGATCAGTGGACAGAGTTTAAGAAATCATTGTTTCCGATAGAAAACGAGGTTTACAGAAAATTCCATTATCAGTATCCAAACTTGTAATTTTAAGTATGTTCTAAGTGTATAAGTGTTTTTATGGTTTCAAGACTATTAAAACTGAGATCTTTAGACATACACAACGCTATATTTGATTTTTAAAATTCTATACTTAAGTAAGAGATTTATTTGAGTTTTGTAATAGTATCCTTAGAGTTGTGCAACCTAAAGGACATTCAAGAGATAGGAAATTAATTTCTCTATTGATTGTCGATTAAATTTTGAAATTCGGCTAATATTTGACGAAGTTATACCAAATTCAAAATTTGGGGAATTTTTTACGTGTTTATCTTTGAGTTTTCGGGAATATGTTATTCTTTAAAAAAGTCGTAGAATTTTATGTAGATTATGCTGGTATTTTTTATGTTTCAAAAGTGGCAAAAATTAGTAAAGTTAATAAAAATTAAAATGGTATCCTTAAAGGTAGGCAACCATTTACACATCAGGAAGATAGCACCTTTAATTCTCTATTGATTGTCATTTATTTTTGAAAATCGGTTAATAAATAACGGTGTTACAGCGATTTTAATAATTGTATCCCTTGTTTACGCCATTGATGACAGGGTTGGTTATCGTGTTCAAAAAATTATCATGTTGACCTTATTTGATGGTAATTCATTGGTAATAGTTTGGAAGCCTAATTCGCAATTTTAACAATTCTGGAAAAACGTGTAACAAATAATTAGTTTCCAACCCTGTTTTTATAAAATTGTCTTACAATTTAGGATTTAATTCTAATATTCTGGTATCACTGAGTGTTGATGAGAATGAAAGGAGAGAGAGACACTAGCGGATGTATGTGGCACGTTTTGGAACTAGATGCTATCTCTAACAACAAGGATGATAACGGCGAAGGTGCATTCGCTTGAAAGCTGGCAGTTACGAGAGGAAAGTTGAGCGATGAATACTCCGCCCCGAGCTATGGTTAGCCGTTAAATCCAATGTTAAGTATATGGGAGGCGAAGAATATCGCCGTTACTTCTCCGTTATCATTCTCTCTCTCTGTTTCTATTGCATAAACCACTCTGTCGTTCAGAGTTGAGAAGGGAAAAAACAAAGAGAATCAGATTGTGAGTCACATTTTTACTTCCTCCTTCTTCTTTGCTATATATGTATATGTGTGCGCGACAGTTGATATTGTAAATGTATGTGTGCGATTAAGCAAGAGTGTATATGTTTATGCATGTACCAAGTCTGATAGAGACAATATATATATCTTTAAACTCTTATTATTCAGCTATTTGTGAACCGATTTGCACCAAGCAAAAACTATTTTTTCAACCAAAGACAGCACTATAAGTCATATGTTTTAGATGTAAGTTTTTTATGATTTTGAATGTCATAAATACCTATGCGCAGTGCAAATACCCAATCTACTTTGTGCTATTCTTTGTTAAATAATATTTATCAAAAGTACTGCCGGCGGGAGCTCATGTGGTTCGGATTCCACGTTAATCAGTAGGTCCACGTCTCATATAGCCTCGCTGCTGAAAGGGACGCTAAACTAAAATCAACAATCAACTCAAAAGTACTGGGAGGGGGAATGTATACTTAAACTAATACCTGGAGGGAAAACGATAGTCAAAAAGTGTGCGTAAACTAGATTTTTTTAAAGATTTGGGATAATTCGATGGTTAGGGGGTGCGCTAGAACCGGTATATACTACACTACTTATACCGCTTTGTCTCCCATATTTACACATTTCTTCATTGCTTTCATTATTACTACTTTCTTCTTAAGAGGAGCGTAATAACCAGTTGGAACGCTGCTTTTGAACATATGTAGACCACAATATCCTATTTCTACAACTTTGTCTACATTAACATTTTCAGAAGCGATTGACCCAGTGACAATATTTACTAATTCCAGTGGGTGTTCGTGTGGATTCAGAGGTTGTATGCAGGATCTCAACATATCTCGTATCTTTTCTCTATTTGCTCGGTCGCTCTTCATCCTAGAATGACCTTCTTTATGAGAAAGAACTGTGCTATTTCTTCCTCGCCTCTCTTTCAAGTTACACAGGTATCGAACTAGTGAATTGACAAGATGGAGATTTAGTGCCCATGTATCAACTATTTTAGGCTGAAGTGTTAACCCAACGAGTCTACCAGGACCTTTCCCATATCGCATAATTGTTTCAATGAACATATCTGACCATATTCCATTCCATACCCCTATCTGGTGTCTCACTACATGATTCCCATTCTCCATTAACATGTGGAAGCAGTCCTTTTTCAAACGGTACATATGTTGAACGTACACTACACCAGAACGAAGATAATTCCAGTGACCATAGCTTCAGCTGCCTATAAGTGTAACGGCCAGTCACCTTCCCTTTCTACGCGTACAAAAATCATCATTATAAAAACAGGTTTAAGAAGGCAGTCTACCCACAGACGAACTGTTCTACTCTGCTCAACTGCATCATCTTCTAATATCTCACGCAAAATTTCTTCTGCTACTAATCTGAGAGCTCGCATGTTTTGGGGAAATTTCTTTCCTTGAAGCATAAGATTAACACCCCGAAATGCAGTCTGCATTACTTCTGTAAGACCCGATTCCGCCATTAAGCTACCAACACTTTCAATAAAAGACATTAACATATGCATCCTTCCCAGACGAGGTGCGAATGACTGAAATTCGAATGGATAAGCCCATTATAGCTGCTGATCTGTTGTATAGAACGTGTATTTCTGTGGATTGTGTTTTCTTCTGAACCTCATACATTGATGTCAGGACTGCATCAGGATCACATGGAGTCATGTCAATAAGAGGTGTGTAAAAAGCTTTTGTCTTTGGTCGTGATGGAAGTAGCTTAATCTTTCCTTTCTTGTATTATAGCCACCATATTCAGGAGTCACTTCATGACTCCTAATTATCGACTTTAAAAACTCGAAATCTATTCTCTGTGCTCTGTACACTGAATAAACTTGAGATGCAAGTAATGCTAGAGTTGGCACCTCTTTTACTGAGAAATGTTGCAGCATTGGTGGCTTTTTTGGCCCTGTGTACCGGTGTAGAGGCACTCCACTAGTCACACGTTCCTTCATTTCTTCGTTTATAAAGCGACAAATTTTGTTACTGTTGCAACTCCATGACTTCTCTACTTGAGTTATCAGCAGAGCCATACTGTGAGTTTGACGTAGGCCATTTTGAAATGAAATAGACGTGTCGAACTTGTCATCAACAGCTTGCACAAATCCGTCTGTTGAGGGATTAAATCCTTGCAAAGTAGGTGCTTTGCTGGTTTCTGCTGCAGCTGACGCTTTAAATCTTAGGGTCTCACTGTAACTACAAGTGATTCCAAACTTATAGAATTCGCCAATGAGACGTTTACTGTTCAGAAGCATAGCAAGAGCAATCTGGAGAGCAGTTGGCTGCTTTGTCAATGCTGCAGTTACCATATTTCCAATAAGTATTGCAGGTAGCTCAGTAATTCCAAGCATCTCCAATAGGGAAAGTAAAATTAAACTAACATTATCTTTAATATTGTCTTCAGAGAGAGTAGTTTCGTAACTTTTCAATCTATCATCAGGCTTCTTCACTTCATTCATTATCTTTGTACTTAGTTCTTTTATTGTTTCTCCATCGTCGTCATCATCTTTGGTAATATCCATGGCAAGAGCAGCTTGATTTTTAAAGGTAAGAATGCTGGATACACCAGGAGAGAACAATACTAGAAGGTCTTTACCTATTTTTTCCTGAACATCTCTTATGATTGCACGACGATCAATTCTAAATCCACCGTTCTGTTAATAAAGATGGTAAACTTCGATGGAGTACCAAATACGAGAAGTGTCCTCTTTTAAAGCTGTCGTGACTGCGTTGATTGGATCTTCGTCACTTCCTGTATTTATGTTGCGCTTCAGTGAACAAATTTTAGCTAACTTACTGTGCAAGAATTGATTGTAACAGTCTTTGTGGTAACGAGCTTCTGCCGCATGTAGATCTCCAACAGCTCCATTTACACGCACTCGAACAGCTTCGGATAATTCGTCATTTCTAACATAACATATTTTGAGGATAGCTTCTTGAATAGTCGGTTGCCCTGGACGATCGACCGTTCTAAGAAGGTGATATCTGCGCCATCTACTTGGATTTTTTGGATCAGGATCGGAACAGATCTCTCCACAGAATAGACAGTCAGTACGAAAATTGAAAGGTTTTGCGTCTGATCTTCTAATCCGTTTCACTTGTGGTTCAGAGGAGGTTGAAATTGACTGCTCTTTGGCTCTCTTGATAAGCCACTGCGAGGTATATGTTGATACGCAATCCTTATGAAAGTATACTGGCACATTTTCCTCAAGATAAATAAACCGACCGTCGCGTCTAAGACTACTTGCCAACATAGGGCTAATTGACCGAACTCGAGGTGGTCCTCCAGTTATAAGCCGCTCTTGTATTTACTGACAGGTGAAAATGCACTTCTTTTCTTCCGCCATGTTTTTTAAAAAGTACACTATGAGACACTACTTTGAAACGTGTTAACCCACATAAAACAGTAACAATTTATTCACTTGGCACTAGTCAGTTGTAAACTCACCCACGTGTTCACTAAAAACTGTTATGTCTTTGTGATGGCTGCCTCCTGTAGATATATAAAATAGTTTAATTAATACATGGAGGAACGTTAGAATTAATAACAGTGAAAAGATAAAAGGAAATTTAAACATTAAAATCAATGAACTTTTAGCCAAGAATCGTAAACTAAACTTAAATTGCTAAAAACAAAAGCGAATACAAGTAATAAATATATCCTACTGCCCAAATTATATGAGGAAGATAATTGTACCATCCATTGTGCTACTTATCAATTCTATAAATGTAAATTCCTTTTAAATTTTAATTATTCAAGTGTGTATCGCAGTGTTACGGTTCCCGTGTGTACGGTTATTTTCAAATGTAGAAAGTCCATGAAAATATAAAAATATTTCTTGTTTCGGAAGGAGATACACCCCATCTCTTTTGTACTTTAAGAGTTGAAAGATGCATTGGGAGGGAATTTTCCGGAATTTCCTATTTTATTTTAGTTTCCTAATAATTGCAGCCCCAAGAGATTAACATTGCTGGAAAGTCTGTTCCAATAGAAGCATAACAAGGTCTGAACCGTTATTCTACCTTAATTACTGTAGAAGTTACAGATAATATCCCAGAAGTCAATAATTTTTTGGTAAAATACAAATTATGGGAAATTGCGAGTTTTGTGGGAAATATTCAAGGGTGCCAGGGCAGTACCCTTCCTAATATTGTTTGCTAATATCGAAAGTTCATGAAAATATAAACATATTTTCTTTCCGGATGGAGATTCGAGGTACGGCTCTTGGATATTAAGAGCTGAAAGATGCTTTGGGAGGGAATTTTCCAGAACTTCCCATTTTATTTCCCTTTTCTGTTCATCGCAGCCACAAGTGATTAACATAGTTGGAAAGACGGTTTCATTAGAAGCAGAACAAGGTTTGAATTTTTATTCTACGTTAACTACTGTAGAAGTTACAGATAATTACCCCGAAGTCAACGATTTTTTAATAAAAAGGGGTGGGGGAAATCGTTAGTGAGTTCTGTGGGAAATGTTCAAGGGTGCCTGCGTTGCAGCCGGTAGTTTTGGATTCAAGGAAACATCAAAAAACCTTGGTCATCCCAAAATGCAAAGTACTCTGCAAATCTTATGGACTGGCTGCCAGACTATTTTTAACTTGTATTTTATAACAAACCGTGTCAAACAAGTTGCACTTTCCCTATTTTCATTTTTCAACTATTTTTGATAGTAAATTTTGATTCTTGCGTGGTGAAAAAGGAGACGAGACAGAAAGAACGCAAAACTAAAAAACATTATCATTAATATTTTGATTTCCAAAATAAGAAATGTAACTTTAAAAAAGAAAACATAACTTTAAAAGACATATCTGAGAACATCAAAGAACACATCATGGCATTTCAAGCGTGTGTGTAACAGTAATATACAAAATAAATAAATATTACAATATTTCTGAGGGCCTAGATCATGTGGACTTATATCGGTATTCTAGCGGTAAGCAAGTGAAATATTTTGCGTGTGTGTGTGTGTGCTTGGAGGGGAATATAGTACTTTGACTCAGTTTCCTGACCCAGGTTACGTATCTAAAATTACGTCACTTTTGAACAAAGAGAATTTATCCTTGTATCCTCTACGTCGTTCAAAACACTTTATAATTTTAGGGAAAAATACCTGCCAACGTGTATCACTTCTACACTCCTGATTCCTTTAAAGAACCAATTAGCGGTTGGTCGGAAATTGGAATTATTATTTTCGGCTGAGGAAAGTTATCAAACTCTCAATTAAATTTGGCCGAACAAACGGAACATAAAAATTTCGAGACAAGGGTGAAATAAGTCTACCAGGATCGAGAAAACTTTACTTCTCGTCTCGTCTCCTCTCATGGTGAATTTTATGAGAATGAAATAGATATCATTCTTTTTATAGTGACTAGCTGGCAGACGGTGCGTTTTCTTGGATTTTTATGGCATATCAATCTGCAAGCATATCATCAATCTGTAAGCTATTACTAGGGCATTAGCCAAAAGTAGAACACTGCAGAATGCATTAGGTTATTAGGTTTGAATGCATTCGGTTTGAAAATGGAATGAAATCCTTGAGTTTTACGATGAACGGTTATACCGACTGGGCTAAAGGAGGCGGTGGTGATGAGAATGAATGAAATGGTGGAATGAAGAAAGTGGGAGGAACTGGAGAACTCCGAAAAAAAACACATCGTGTTTATCTACTTCAAAGCTCACTTGGCTGGGATGGAACTGGAGACCCCACACAACAGAGATAAAGGCTAAAGCACTGAGCCACCGCGGTCCCCATTACTCTTTAGGGCATAATAACTTATTTAAAATGATTCTTGAAATTGCATAATTCTTAATCTACACGAAAATAGATTCAATGAATAATATTTCCTCTACCTGGTTTATTAGACCTCCAAACTATGCTATGCATAAGTATCGGAAGTCTAATAGAAGAGTTATGCTCGTCTTTCTGTTAACAGGTATCAGACCAAAGCGGTATTGATCTTCATAACTCCATGGAGTTCCCTTGGGTGGATAGCGTACGTGTCTTTCAAACGTGAGACCCGCGTTCGATTCCTGACGGTAGCTCACGTGGTTCGGATTCCACGTTAAGCTGTATTGCTACGTCTTATATAGCCTCGCTGCTGAAAGGGACGTTGAACTGAAATGAAACGAAAATCAAATCCATAGATCCATACAGCAAAATCGATAAGTGATATCAAGAAGCTTTTTTTAAAATTAATGATCTCCCATGATTTTCTTCTGTTCCACCTGGCGAAATCATCAGGATGATGTCTCTCCACATATACTCTGCCCGACTTCCACATGTCTTTGCCTTTGTTATTAATATTTCGGTATAAAATGGCCTTTCGGCTCCATCTGACGTTTCGTTTTACAAAATAAATATTAACTAATACATTTAAGTTTACTCGTCAGTTAATCTCTGTGTGTCGAACACAGCAGCGGTCTATTTCTGAAAACTACTAGTCTTGTAATGTTTTTTACAAGTCATCAAATATCATGAAGTAGAAATACTAAAATAATAGTAAAATTAATTTCTAAGTACTCTTGCTGACATCTTTATTTTACCGTGCCGAAACTACTTTTATAATATGAACACTTCCCTCACTTAAAAGCAACATAGATAGATTTTCTGAAACTTTCGCACGTCGTTAGCCAGAATATGTCTCTACAAGTAACTATTCGCGGAGATATTTACGTAGAAGCAATGAAATTTTTAATATCTATGAAGAGAGAAAGAAAATGAACTTTGTTTTTAACAGCTGTCAATCTGCATTCCATCGGTTTATCTCAGGGAACAACCCGAAGCTCACGCACGTGACCAGCGGGGCGCAGAGAGTGAAAGAAACCTACCTGATTAGCTTCCTATCTGCTGTTCTGCGCTGTTGCAAATAGCACCTAATATCTTAAACAGCTTTCAAAGGGAAGAGAATTAATTTTTAATTAGCGCGCTATAATAATACCGTAGCAAGAAAAGTAAAACTGAATATGCAATATTAATACTAACAAACATTTGGACGAATTTTGAAATGTATAAAATAAATAGTTTTCATATTTTGGAAAGAAATATGCCATGTTATATAGGGAAATCCCATCGCATTGCGAGTGTAGGACACAACCTTAAGCCACCGCCAGCTTGTCTCCGTCCCGCAGTACAGGTGTCAAGGAGCTGTTCCTTGGAACACGATGGATTCGCACCCTCCCATCGTCATAATGAAGAAAGTATCAGGGTTCATCAGATAATGCAACGCTTTGTCACTACACCAAGGTCCAGTGGCGATTGTCACATGATGTCGATGTTGTGGTGTTAACATTCGCACATGGATGGGTCGTCGGCTGCGGGCTTCCATTCTTAGGACTGTTCGATGCACTGTGTTCAGACTAGTGTTGTGTAGGCCTGGAAAAAGCCAGAAATTTTGGGTAAACAACAGATTTTTACGGGTTTTCCCCGAGCTTGGAAGAAAACGGAAAATTTGGGAAAAATTGAAATTTTCGAATATTTTATTATATTATGCTCTCAAAATGAAAACTGTTTTATATTTGCTACTTCGGAGTTAAGATAATTGTGTACTTATGTTTCTTGTAATAGAATAGGGAATTCAACTCACCCAAACACTTTGAAGTTAGCACCGTGATAGAATGGAGTTATGGCTACAAAAGAAACTAAAATATAATCCTAGTTAGCTTATATAGACGCATTAAAATTATCTTGAGCAATCTTAAAATGTTCCCCCTTAATGAGAGGGAAGTGTTAAAATAACGAGTCCAGAATCGTTTAAGTTAATATCTCAAGTCAAATATATATATATAGAGAGATATCTTGCTTGTACTATGTAAAATTTCCGGAAATTTTGAATCCATTAGAAAAATCGTTTGTTCGGAAATATTGGCAAAAACCAAAAAATGTAATTTAAAACTATTTTTTGGCCTGATGCTAGTAATCTTACTTGTTGTAATATGTCTGCAGCATATATATATATATATATAATGTATTTCGTTAACGGAAAAATACTTAAAGCAACAGTTGTTACTTCTACTTTTTAGCTCTGATTTCTGGCAAAATCACTCCTTATTCTTTGTATATTTTTCGATTAACTCAAAAAGAGATATGATCTTATTTACACATACACACATATACCGCACAAATGAGCAAATTTGAGGAGCGAGAAATATATTAAAGGGTTAAGTATGTGAAACTTCCGTTCGTTACTATTACAGACCAGCAGAATACCCGCTCTTTGTACAGGAAGAATATGTTTTATTTTGGACACAAAGGTCACCCAAACTGCAACCAATGAACTTGTGAAGCCCCCAAACTATGAATTCGACATTAATATCCTTAATTTTCAATTATCTTTACGTCTCCATCCCCCCTTAGGGTATTAATGGGACTCAATTTAGATTTAAAGAGTCGGAAGTGTTACTGTTCATCTCAGCGACCCCGAAAACTATCGATTCTACACTAATATCGGTTATTTTCAATATTTTTATGTATTTTCCTTCCTCCAAGTTGAGGGGCTGAATTTGGATTTAAACGGCATCGGAACTGTCACTGTTCATTTCAGCGAACCTGAAAATTACGGATTCACACGAACATGTCATTTTCCCCTCTCCCCTACCCTCAACTTGCATCTTGGAAATGAAACAATAAAAGCCATCCCGAACCTCATGTATGTTGGAAATTTTAACAAGGTTGGAAAAATTTCCAAAAATTTTGAACCCATTAGTAAGAAAATAATTTGTTCGCAAATATTACCAAAAACCGGAAAATATAATTTAAAAACTATTTCTTGCTCTGATGCTAGTAATCTTATTTGCTGTAACATGTTTGCAGCATATATACAATGTATTTTGGTAACAGGGAAAATACTTAAACCAACAAGTTTTATTTTAATATGATCTTGAAGCTTTGCTGGCGTCTACTATTAATCCAATGTTCTCGGGATTGCTGCCAGAGTAGGTGTTGCTGTGCTGAGCTTTCGTTACCATACAGCGGCAACATCTTCAGAGCTATGTGTTGAAGTGTGCTGGTCGTACAGATTATATAGTGGTCATTAAGAATCGCTGTGTTCCTATTGGTTGTTTTTGTTGGCCAATGGCGTGCTCTGATTTTGCTGGTGGAAACTGCTCTCTGATTGGCTGATGGTTCTTTTCGTACTGAGAAGCTGGAACCAGATGTCAGGTAGATGATAACCTTCGTCTCTGTTGATGGATGGCTTGTATGTACGGATGAATAAAGATTCATGTATTTTCCTGTCCCAGAACTGTTTACTTTTCTTTAGTACTTCAATTTGGTCCCACATGGCCGTATGATTGTATTGTATGCAGTGTTCGGCTATTGCAGATTTTTCTGGTTGTTTAAGTCTGGTGTGTCGCTGGTGTTCTTTCATTCTGTCTTCAATGTTCCTTCCTGTTTCACCTATGTAAGTGGCGTTACATTCACAGGTGATCCTATAGATGCCTGGTGTCTTTAATCCCAATGAGTCTTTTGCACTTGGTAGTAAACTCCTGATCTTCGGTGGAGGGCAGTGTACAGTCTTGATGTTGAATTTCTTCAATAGTCTTGCTAGTTGGTTGGAGGTTTTTCCCATATATGGAATAAGTGCAATATTTTCCTTGTCTGCCGTGTTGTCCTCTTTTGTGATACAATCTCTGCTACTGTATTTTCTCATGGCTGTGTTGATCTGTTTCGACGAATATCCGTTGAATTTGAATACTGTTTCCAGGTGAGACAATTCTGTGCTTATATTATCTGGATCTGCTATTTGGTATGCTCTGTGTATTAGAGTATTTAACACCCCCATCTTCTGTGCAGGATGATGAAAACTGGTCGCATCGAGGTAGAGATCAGTGTGTGTGGGTTTCCTGTAGATTGAATGGCCTAGACTTCCATCTGGCTTCTTGTATACGAGTACGTCCAGAAACGGGAGTCTTCCTTCTGTTTCTGTTTCCATGGTGAACTGGATGTTGCGGTGTATAGAATTCAGATGCTGTAGGAATTCGTCGAGTTTCTGTCTGCCATGGGGCCATATGACGAATGTGTCGTCTACATACCTGTAGAATACTGTAGGTTTGTATGTTGCTGTTTCTAGCGCTTTGTGTTCAAAATACTCCATATAGAAGTTCGCTATTACTGGAGAGAGAGGAGAGCCCATTGCCACACCATCACTTTGTTCAAAGAAGTTTAATAGAATCTTCCAGTGGTACCCTCGTAAAGAGAGAAACCACATCAAAGCTGACGAGTATGTCATCTGCGTTTGTCTTGATGCTGTGTAGCAGTTGTACAAAATGGCTGGAGTTTCTGATATGGTGTGTACACTCTCCTGTTAGTGGCTGTAGCAGTCCTGTTAATTTCTTGGCCAGGTTATTAAACTCCTGGAATCGCACTTCAGCAAGGATATAGTACATCTCTTCAGACACACCCTAACGTCTACCTACTTCAGTTACCAAGACAATTTCTTTGAACAAAGTGATGGTGTGGCAATGGGCTCTCCTCTCTCTCCAGTAATAGCGAACTTCTATATGGAGTATTTTGAACACAAAGCGCTAGAAACAGCAACATACAAACCTACAGTATTCTACAGGTATGTAGACGACACATTCGTCATATGGCCCCATGGCAGACAGAAACTCGACGAATTCCTACAGCATCTGAATTCTATACACCGCAACATCCAGTTCACCATGGAAACAGAAACAGAAGGAAGACTCCCGTTTCTGGACGTACTCGTATACAAGAAGCCAGATGGAAGTCTAGGCCATTCAATCTACAGGAAACCCACACACACTGATCTCTACCTCGATGCGACCAGTTTTCATCATCCTGCACAGAAGATGGGGGTGTTAAATACTCTAATACACAGAGCATACCAAATAGCAGATCCAGATAATATAAGCACAGAATTGTCTCACCTGGAAACAGTATTCAAATTCAACGGATATTCGTCGAAACAGATCAACACAGCCATGAGAAAATACAGTAGCAGAGATTGTACCACAAAAGAGGACAACACGGCAGACAAGGAAAATATTGCACTTATTCCATATATGGGAAAAACCTCCAACCAACTAGCAAGACTATTGAAGAAATTCAACATCAAGACTGTACACTGCCCTCCACCGAAGATCAGGAGTTTACTACCAAGTGCAAAAGACTCATTGGGATTAAAGACACCAGGCATCTATAGGATCACCTGTGAATGTAACGCCACTTACATAGGTGAAACAGGAAGGAACATTGAAGACAGAATGAAAGAACACCAGCGACACACCAGACTTAAACAACCAGAAAAATCTGCAATAGCCGAACACTGCATACAATACAATCATACGGCCATGTGGGACCAAATTGAAGTACTAAAGAAAAGTAAACAGTTCTGGGACAGGAAAATACATGAATCTTTATTCATCCGTACATACAAGCCATCCATCAACAGAGACGAAGGTTATCATCTACCTGACATCTGGTTCCAGCTTCTCAGTACGAAAAGAACCATCAGCCAATCAGAGAGCAGTTTCCACCAGCAAAATCAGAGCACGCCATTGGCCAACAAAAACAACCAATAGGAACACAGCGATTCTTAATGACCACTATATAATCTGTACGACCAGCACACTTCAACACATAGCTCTGAAGATGTTGCCGCTGTATGGTAACGAAAGCTCAGCACAGCAACACCTACTCTGGCAGCAATCCCGAGAACATTGGATTAAGTTTTATTTTAATTGTTAGTTTTCTGATTTGTGTTAAAATTCTCCCTCTTTATTTTTTGTATATTTTTCGAATAACTTAAAAAGAAATATGATCTTATTTACACTTAGACACATATACCTCACAAGTGAGTAAACTTGAGCAGCGAGAAATATATTAAAGGGTTGAATATGTGAAACTTCCATTCGCTTTTATTACAGACCAGCCGAATACCTTGCACGGGGAGAATATGTTTCATTCTGGACTTAAATGGCACCTAACCTGTCATCAATGAACTTATGGAGCATAAAAACTATGAATTCGAAACTAATATCGATAATTTTAAATTACCTATACATGTTCCCGTCCCCCCTTAGGAGTAATAATGGGTCTTAATTTTTGGATTTGAACGGCATCTACTGTTGATCTCAGTGACCCCGAAATGTATGGATTCGACGGCCATTTTCGATAATTTATCTCTCTCTTTTTATCTCTCCCTCTCTCTATATAGTGTTTTTTTCTAATGATAAAGGTGCCGGTACACTGGACATCACGTTCACAATGGCTAAAAGTTTGGAAACTCTTATAAAACCATATCTTTCAGGGCAATAATAATAATAATAATAATAATAATAATAATAATAATAATAATAATAATAATAATAATAATAATAATTATAAACTGAGCACAATTACCTCCCATTGTTGAGATTTGAAACCTTACACTTTTGAGTAGAACAGCATTTTCATAAAAGATAATTGAAATATAAACATGTACGCAGGAATTTATTTCGGAGGGGTCAATGGTATTTGGTGGGGGTTCAGATTCAGTTTGAGGATAATATATTAACAGTTGTAAACTTGCCCCTAGAATTAGACTAAATTTACAAAAAAATAGGGATTTCGGGGGATCCGGAGTCCCAAATGCCACCCCCTGCGTACGTCCCGGTTGAAATATTTATGTTTTATAGCCTATTCCAGGCAGCAACGAAAGTTACAAAAACACAGCATAATTTTAAAACATGGTTCATAGGATAACAAATGTACTTACTCGCATGGTCCTGGGCAATTTTCGAAAAGCGACTATATTTTTTGTCATATCTTGAGATAACTATCCGACGTTCCTCTGCACACTACATACTCATACGTACGTTTAAGATTCAATTAAAATGTTCATAATTCGGAAATATTTACAGGTTTCTTGTCTGCACACCACACAACAAATCACACGACTAACTAAATGAAAGATTACTTAATTGCTGAAAATCAGTCCCAAGACGTTTCAGTGTCCCCCAAGCCGAAGCCGCTTCCAAATGTTCAGATTGACAGGATCTCTTGAGCCGCCGTTGTCGTAACTTCAATATTTTTCCATCTGTAATTCAGCACAAACTCGAGAGCTTTTCAGTCCGAAAAACTATGATTTTAGACACAATGATTGGTTTACTAATTTGCTTTTCTCAGCGTGTCCGCAACTAACAAAAGTAAGCGGGCGTCGATATTTAAAGAAGTTTCTGCCAAAGCATACAAATAAAAAAAGCACAATATTTTCGATAACATCTGTGTGGTCCTTCGGTAGGCTACACTTCCTGTAAGAAGATCGATCCTAAATTGTTAAATTGATAGGAGGAAAGGGTAGTTAGGGCTGTACCCGTGGCCAAACCAGACTCGTAGCCGTCTATTATAGATAATATCTATATTATAGATATAGATATAGGAAATTTTCAGGCATTTCTGGATCTTGAATGCACATTTGCATTTACTGTTACCCATGACATGTATCCATATATATATATAATATATATATATATATATATATATATATATATATATATATATATATATATGTGTGTGTGTGTGTGTGTGTAGAAGTGACAGAAAGAGAGAGAGAGAGAGAGAGATCGCTTTTTGCTCATTGTCCACTTTTGCCTTATAGCTTTATTTATGTCAGGAATTCAACCTTCAATTTTCTATCTCTAATGGCCATTGAACTTTAGTGACAGACAAATTTATTGAGATTATTTGTTGTGAGACGTCAGTCTTTTCACAGAAAAAATCTGGTCGGTTCAAAGCCTTTATGATTTATATCACTGTGCGAAAAAGAAATGAACAAATTGATGTGCGAGGACGCATCAGTGAGCGAAAGACAGATGATCTCATATATTTCTTGACCCCGAATACTATTAACTGGATGCAAGAATGAACCAAGATTTACAGCTCTTTCCCTAGAAAGAAAAAGGAAAAGTTGCAGAGATAAATTTGGATGTCAACGGCCGAAGTATCAATGCTCATCTCAGCGACCCCAAAAATTATTGATTTCACGCTTCTATCGCTCATTTTTAATAATTTTTCTATATCTCCTCCCTCCTCCAAGTTGTGGGCTGAATTTTGATTTGAACGGCATCGGAAGTGTCATTGTTCATTTCAGCGACCCCGAAAATTAAGGATTCGACACGAATATCTGTCATTTTCCCCTCTCCTCTTCCCTCCAGTTGCACCTTCAAAGTGATGTGATAAAAACCGTCCCGATCCTCATCTATGTTGAAAATTTTATCGAGGTCGGTCTAATGATTCCAGAGGTTTTAAGTTACAAACCTAGTCACTTTCATTTTGATATCTAATAGATAATCTGCCCCACTATTAAACATGTATTTGTTTACATACACGATTTTTTTCATAAAGTTTATAAGTGTTTATATTAGAATTTTAAATAATAGTAATCAAATGTTTTGGTGCATGAGTATTAGTGAAATTTGCCTACTGCTCTTTCTCTTAAGAAGTAATTTAGTTAAAATTATCTAAACTTCACCAGATGAAACAGCATATTAAGAACTGTTTCATTCGAGAGATTTATTTGTTGCCACAGAAACACCATGATGGTAGGCTTGTACGTAACTGTAAAAGATTAATGCACATCTACGAACAAACAGAACTAGCGGAACCTGCTCTCTTCACAGCACATCATTCACATATGAGCATGAATCTCCATGTCATTCCTCATATCCGTACATGTCCCTTTACAGATACAAGTGAAGAACGTCTTCACAAAATCGGCACTTCTGGTATTAATTTCTAATTGATATAAGACCAGTGTTTTATTTCTTTTTGCATGCAGCATGTAACAAGTAAATAAATTACACACACAATTAGTAACCTCAGTAATATACGGTGCTCATTGGGCAAAACGCTCCAAACAATGAAGACTCATCTTACACTGGACAAATTGTATTCCTTCCTTTTTCATTATCAATTGGCCGTGAAACAAACACCTGAGGTATACAACCCCTGCATACAACTATGTGATGTTGGAATATATATCTCGTAGGGTATGATGCTTAATTTTTTAAAAAATTCAGTACTTTCAGTGTACCCCTGAAAATGTAATTAATTCTAATGGTCATGTTTTTTTAAAAAAAATATTCAATTAGAAGTGGACAATTTACACAAAATTTGGAGTTGACGAGTGAAAACGACACGTTCTAGTACTTCCAGGTTTCTAGATCTCATTATAAAAAAACTTAGAGATAAACATAAAATTTTCTGTGGGGACAAACATAAACTTTATATTTTATTATATAGATAATAATTGTAATAGTTTTTACCATTCTTTTAAATATTAGCAATATTGAAATTAGTTAAAGTTTTCACTCGTTTGAAAAAAAGGTTTCCATTACTAGTAAACTTCCCCTAAGACAAACATTTTTATTTTTTCAATTTTTTCAATTTTTCTAGAAAGAAATCGAAAAAAATTTTACCAACAGGTTCAAAAATTTCCGGAAATCTTTCAACACTAGTTCAGACACACTTGTAGTATGTCGAGCATTAATATCTGATGTTAGCTCCGACACAGTTCGCTGCCTGTTCTTTTTAACCAGTATACCCAGCCTATGACTTCTGACATCTGTAATGAGGTGGGGGCGGCTAACCCCTCGACGTTTGGACGTCGTTTACCCTTGGTTTCGCCACTTGTAAAAGACAATCATCACTTCAGTCCTCGAACACCCAATAAGTCCCGCAGTTTCTGAAATTCTAGCGCCGAGTGTTTCAGAGTGAATACTTTCTTCAAAATAATATTAAAAATTATAGAAATTTTTTTTAGACATTCGAGTCGAGTCGATATTTTTACGAGCTGTCTCGACTCGTCTCGAATTTTACAAAGTAGTTTCGTCTCGAATCTCAACTCGAATTCGAGTAGAATGGAGTCGAGACTCGAGACATCTCTCGACTCGTGCGCGTCCCTACTGTATGTGATACTGTTAAGGTTTGCATTGATTGTGGTGTCATCTTTGATAACAGGCGTCGAAAATCTTATCTTCGTTTGGTGAACATTTCTATTCAACATGTTGTATGCATGTTGATATAAACCATATATACTTTGTTCAGAGACAAGGACCTGTACATTCTAATAGGTTTATGTACATAGCCTATGATGTAGAGACGACGTTAAAGCCACCGAATGACTGCAGTGAAAGGGAACACGAGGCTGTACTGGTCTGTTGTGAGCATGTTTTTCACGCTTTTATAAGGAGAGGTATCGATGAGGCTTGCAAAACGTGAGGTGATAATGTAGGAAATCGTTCGTTTTCTTTTAAGACGGTGACGGCCATTATTAAACATATGTTAGCAGAGCGTCCTGTCTTGCAGAAGATAGTAGCGATCGCGCAAAACTAGTCGCTACGATGGTCTCTTCTGCCTCAGAAATCTGATAGAAGAGTAGCGTATTATTCCTAATGTTCTTATCGAGGATCAGAAAATTTTTAATTATCATTGGCAATCGTATTTTTTCACAGACTCTTTTCTTTTCCTTGGTCTTAAACTATCAAAATTACCGAAAACTTTGGGAGTTACTCGAAATTTAAAGAATATTCCCATATTTGTTTAATACTGAAGAAAATCAAAATTATGTCAAATCCATATCCTGCACTTGAGTGTTATGACCCTCAGTCGCATTCCATCAAGAACGTGCGTTAAGTGACGAGGAGTTTAACCTCCAGAAGGAAATGCTCTCTTATTGTGAAAATGATGTTAGAATTCTAGTAGAAGCGGTCATAAAATTTAGCAACATTATTGAAGAAAAAATGAATGGTTTACAATGTTTCATTTCATCCACCACTGCAAGTTTGGCGATAGGGACATATAGTGCCTTGCACTTACCTGAGACTACTATTCCCGTAATTCCCGCGTTAAGTTTTCATCATAACACCAAGTATAGTACTAAAGCTTTGCAACGGCTTATGTATATGAAAGACCAATTAAAATTCAACATGCTAAAACAGTTGGGGAAAAGTGTATTGGTATTTACAAGGTCGATGGATGGCACGAAGGACTCAACGCTGCCTTCGACTTCTGCCTTCGAGTTACTTTCATGCCTGTAAGTTTTGATTCCCTTTTAACCGAGACGCCATTCTGCACGACGCTCTTGGCTGCGTCGTAAAATATGAGAAAACGATATGAACAAACAATGCTGCGCCGTAAACCTGAAAACAAAGGTTTAAACTTATACGAAATATGGGAATGTTCTTGGGTTAACAAGGTAAAGACAGATAAGGAAATACAAAGATTTATTCAAGAGCGTTCTGCCAATCTGCCTGATTTACTAATTCCCAAGAATTGTTCCAACGTTGGCCAGATGGAAGTATTTTGTTCCTATATTAATTGTACGGGTGATGACGTCATAAAATATCACGAACCTTTATCCCTGGGCAATGGCACGTAAACCTATGCCGGTTAATTCACATAAGATACATACGGATCCGGACTTTCCAGATATGCAAAGTATTCAAGGTGTAGTGAAATTCACCGTATTACCCCCAAGGAATATCTATTTTCCTATCTTGACATACGTTGCGGGAGCTGATTACTCTTCGGTCTTTGCCGTACATGTATGGGAGAAGAAAACACTAATGATTGTACTCATAGTGATGCTGATTTTGCTCTCATAGGAACATTTTGTACTCCAGAGTTACACCTTGCTCTTCAACAAGGTTACAAAATACTCGATATGCCCGAAATAAGGGAATTCGAACTCATGGATCTTGAAGTGGGGAATTCTGTTGTTTGTTTCGGAACTTATGTGAATTCTTTTCATGAAATGAAGCAGGAACTCTCTTGTTTTCCCGCTAATTGTAAAACGGAAGAAGGCAAAAATACACCGAGGAATGTTATACCCATTAAGGCATACAGTTGAACATTAGGATGAACCCGTAATTGAGGCAATGTGGAAAACTATACATCAATTCTACATGGTAAATGCGGACAACGCACAGACGTCTCACAGTGTGTAATTGTTAGTGACGAAACAACGCTTCTTAGGTATTTAACGACGGCACGGTATAAAATTCAAAGTGTTGTCCAAATTGATGATCACTTAGTAATCACTTACAGAGACGTTGAAACTGAAAATGTGCCGTAAGAATTCTCCAATGTGATACTAGCCGCATTTACTATTTCGTGGGCTAGAACTCGACTGTACGGTCTACTGAAGATTGTTGTGCCAGACAGAGCACCTACTGAGGGTGTCACAGAGCAGAGAGAACTAATGTGACACCGAGAGTATCATGTTCTTACAGAAAAAAATGAGGAACCTTTGTTACTGCTTGGAAACCATTTGGGAGATCTAACAGATGAAATATCAGAAGATTGGAAGTTTACAACCTTTGTCGAATTAGGAACAAAAATTACGCTATTAGATTAATAAACGCTCAAGGGGATGTTCGGCATATTCTGAAAATTGTGGGGATAACATTAAATGATAGGATCTCTCAGAAAATTAAGTTTTAGAGTTTCTACAAATTAGTGTCTGGACATTTAGTGTCCACAGTAATGGAAAATCCAAATAATATTGTGCGCAGACCGGGCCTCTGCATCTTTAGCTGTAGAGAGGAAAAGACAAACCGGGAGGTTAACAACAAACGTAAACGTATTGACGAACATGACGTAAATGACGATGAACCTATAGAAGAACGTACAAGCGTATCATACGGTTATAGGCCCACGAACGTGTGAATGTGACCTGTATGAACGTCTCTTTTCGTGCTGGGAAACATTTACATTATTTATTCCTAATTTATTTTCTTAAGTTATTTTTTATTTTTTTTACACAGCGGTTCGTTTGCTGTGGAAACTTACAACAATCTTAGATTGTAAAAATATTAAAATTCCAATGAAAACTCATAAGTACACTCTATGAGTGTGAACCAATAAATATTTTTTCTTATTTTTAACAGATTGTAATAAACTACTCAAATCGACCAACTGCGTTGGGATCTAGTGAAATAATTGCAATTCCTACTCGCTGTTAAATGTGAGTGTGATCATTTTAACTCAAGAACCTTAATATTCTTATAAACCAGTGTTTTATAATTGTCTAGTGCAAACTAAGAACAATCGTAGATTGTGAAAACATTAGAATTCTATGTAAACTCGTTCTTAAATTTGTGAATGTCTGTATATAAAGCAAATGCTTTATTTTATGCGTTCATTTGAGAACAAGATGTTAAACTTTCAACATCACTCTAATAATTTAATTGCTGGTCCTTCCAAGGCTGGTGAAACTTGTTTCGTAAATCGATTACTTAATGAACCTGATCAAATGTTTAGTATAAAATTTAATGAGATTGTATAATCTTATAGTATGGTGCAGTAATACCAAAATTAATTGCAAATGTAAAAATACGTTCTGTAGAGGGAATACCCGACATCAGTAATCTTGAAATTAAAGAAAATTCATCAGAACGCGCATCATAAAATGTTGACTGTAATATTTATTATTCAAATTTTGTTTCCAAACAAAACATGCACCTGATATTAGTTTAAATTCACATTATATTAAAGTATTTAAAAATCATCGTGATAAATTACAAATACATTTTTAGCTAGGCAAATTAAGCCTCAGTAACGTAAACAAATCGTGAATGTTTTCGAAGAAATACCACGTCAACCACCCACTTATTTACTATTTGACAACGCAGAAAACAAACGTTGCATTACGAATACGTACATATATTTTTCCAAATGATATCATGCATGTGTATGCTAACGTAGGACATACATACAATTTTTTTTGTTTAGTCTGCGGCAAGATGTTGAAGGTGAAACAACACTACAACACGCTCCGTGCTCTGTACAAATGTAGGAGTACACGACGAAAACAAATTTTACAAATTACTTCAGGGGATTTAATACGAACAATTTCTCAAGTAGCAATAGAAGTTGGGTTTTTGGATTTACTCAATTTGTTTTTAAAATAATATCAATCGTTTTCGATTATTTTTAAAAATCAACCCACTACTAATTTCCAATATATAGAAAATGCATCCCCATCCCCGCTCATAAAAAACAATTTCAAAAAATACCAGGACATATTTGTTTATTTTTAATAAAGTGTTATATGCTGAATTTCAGCTTTTAGTTGAACGGCTTGTGAGATACTCAAATTGTAACAACAATTCGGACCCCTACTCCCTCCTAAGCATATGTATTATAATGAAAGTGATACGAGTTTGATAACTTCCCATTTCGGATTGGGGCGTGATTATATACAAAACGTCATTTCATTTGATTTTGCAATTTGACCGTGATGATTACGCAGACATAATTATTTTCAGTTTTTATGTAATAATTCAAATGTTACAGGTGATCCAAAAATATTTTTTTAAGCAGTTAGCTCCTCTAGAAGCTTACAGGCTGCATCCCAAAGTCCAACTCCTATTGCTATTGCCACTCTTACAATTGCAAATATGAAAATCCAAAAGTGACAACTTTTTTCATTAGAAACAAATCACAAAAGAAAAAATGGAGATCTTGAAAGTAAAATGTAGAAAAGCTCGCCAGTGTTCAGAAGTTGTTGTCTACAATGCACTGAACAGAATGGGTCGGTGGGTGAGAGTAAATCACGGTGAGTGGTGTTTCGCAGTAGGTCACGTCCTTTTGACCCAGAATCCACTGACCCACTCACAAGTATTGACCCATTTCACCCACTTACCAACCAACTCATTGACCCACTCCATCCTTAATTTTAACATGTCTTCTTTCATTTAAAAGACGAAACATACATCCACACATTTGTTTCGTCGATTGCGAAGGTTGGTTTGATATAATAGTTGAAATGTCATTTTTTCTCACGGTAAGAAATTGATATGGTTAAAAACCCATCTTGAAGTGGTTACAAACTACCTTCCAAAGTTATTAGAAACGCTTTCTCAACCCCGAAAGCTATGAATTCGACAAATATTTCAGTAATTTTCGAGATTCTATTTTTAGCTCTCCCAGGCCATCATCCTGTAAAGATGGGGATGAATTTGGATGTAAACTCCAATCTACGCATCACTATTTATCTCAACGACAGAGAACATTATGGATAAGATACTAACATCAGTCGTTTTACATTATTTTTACATGTCACACCTCCCAACTTCCATAACTTCATACTACCACAATATTTTCTTAGATTGAAAGTAATATGTACCCCAAGTTTGGTAAATGTTGTCACAGACATTAAGGAGTTACACTGGAATATACACTTATACAGAAACATTAAAATACTTAAAGCTGTGCGAGCGATACCTTCGATGCTGCCCCTGTAAATTCAAAATCCAGGTGACATGTTCGTTCAGAAATATTGCTATTTATCTCCGTGATAACGAAGCTATGGACTCTACTATTATCGGTCGTTTTGAATCATTGTATATGTTACTCGATTGTCGATCTCCTTATTAGATGTGCCAGGGTATTTTACTCTTACTGGAAGTTGTACTTAAACTTAAGGGCAATCAGAACTGCTCCCAATGAACTTGGAGACCCCGACATATATGGATTCGACACTAACATCGATCATTTTCAATTACTTCTACAATGGGCGCTTAACTTACGTGGCACCCGGAGTGCCACTCTTTATCTAATCCACCCCGAAAATTATGGATTCGACACTAATGTGTGTCTTTTTTAATAATTTTGATGACAGCCCCCTTCATTTCTCCTAGGAGAGCACCGTTAGGACTGAATTTGGTCTTCAATGGCATTAAAATTTCTACCAATTAATTTACCGACCAGTATTGCATTTGGAAGCTCGGCGTTCCTAAGCACTTTTGCTGTCGGCGCCCACAATAACTACATATTTCTCCGCCCCTTCATCCCTAACTTAAAAATAAAACTTAATTTGAATATGCCTAATTAGTGAATTTATTACAGTTAAATACCACTCACTAGATGCTACAGCTGCAACTATCTAACAAAAAATAACAAATGTGAAACATGTTCTAAATTATTTTTAGATTTCTTACGCAATTATTAAACATATTACAATAGTAAAAGAGGATTGTTCATGAAATAGTATATTTCCTCTTGATTTTTAACTTTTTCATACGTTAAGAATAGTATATTATTCAAGTTTGAAACTTTGCACTCTGCAAATATGTTGCCTCTAGGCAATGAGATTAATGTGAAATGTTGACTACTGAGGGCAAATGGGAAATGCGACACTGTTGGCGGCGCTGAAAACTTAGGATTCAATTCTAATATCGGTTGATGTCGATATTTTTATGTCGCTACGTAACCACCCTGGGTGCTAATGGGAGCTAAATTGGAATTGAATTGAAAGTAGAACTGTTCACCTAAGCGACCACGAAACTATGGATTCGATATTAATATCGACCCGTTTCTAGCATTTTTGATATATATTCCGACAGTACTCTTTTCCAGACTGTAAGAAATATAGTTAAAATTTCTCTAGATATATCAGAATTATGTTGAAACACACACATACATCCACTTTTATATTCTGTATAAATAGTGTGTGTGAGCGAGAGAGAGCGACTCAAGGCATTACCACTTCCACATTGCAAAAGCATATATATCAGGAATTGAATTGAAAATCTACGTAAAGACTTTCTGCTGTAGCATGCATCATAAGGACAATTTCAGTCTACTCTCGTGACCTTTGGGGTTCATGAATTTCTTGCGAGCGTTGCGACCTTGGATTCTACATTTATATCCTCTCTTTATGCATCGAATATTTTTTCAAGAACATAAATGACATGCTGTAATATGAATGTTGAGAAGTACTCACTATATGACAAATAACTGCAAATAAATACACTACATGTTTTATTTACTTCTGTTGAGCGACTTTCTTAACTTGTATTTAATATTCTCATATATAATACCGACCTACTGTGAACACCTACCTATCTCAGATGTTATATTTCAAAAATAATAATTACTGTGTTCTGCAATGATTATGTTATATATATATATATATATATATATATATATATATATATATATATACAACTGATGTATTTGAATGTAATTATTTTGTATAATTTTTCATGCATTCCGGAAAATATAATTTCAAAAACATCATCCACCAAGATGGGAATCGAACTCACAACCTTATAATTTGAAATCCGACAGCTTACCAGTGAGCAAACACAAGGACGTTTGCAAACATGCTTCTAGCGAAACATGTATAACGGTTCTCAAGAAAATTATGACATTCATATTCACTACAAGCGCTGTTTTTCTTCTTCTTTGACTTTCATTTTAGTACTCGGGCGATAATTATGTTCTATGTCTTAACATTGAGCATTCTTTAATATACAGGAAGATTCCTTAACGTAAATAAATGTTCCATTACGCATGGAGATCTAAATGACAAACAAGCATGTGCTCACATTAATACAAGGTATCCAAATATTTTATCATTAAGTATTTCAATCAATGTTCCTTTTTCTTCTACACTTGGTAACAAGTCTTATTATATTTAAAAGAAGAAAAACACACCTGCAAACTTTTCCCAATTGCAAAGGCTGGCTTGAAGGTTCGAACCTGGTTTACTTTTTTCCGAAAATACCCGAAGTCGGACTTAGAAAATTTTTGCCTCAAAACACCAACAAGGAATGCGCTCAACCTTTTTGAGACAAGGTGTACATTTCGCATAATGTGTTGTTTTCTGAACAACAAAAACGTGACGTGATGGAACATTTTGGTTTCCACCAATGAATTCAGCAGCTGTCATTTAGTTAAAATCACATAATTTCATTTGAAGGACAGGAAAAAAGTTTAAATTTGTTGTACAGTGTAATCAACCATATCAGCACGATGATTCTGTGTTTTGGGGTATTCTGTTTTATTCTTTTTGCACCATATTATTCATATTCAATCATTTCAAAAGTGTTTTAAAATGTTCAACTAGAAAAAATTGAAAAAAAGAATGATGAAAAATTTATAAAAATGTTAAAATTTTAAAAAGAAAACAAATATTTTTATTTTTTAATTATTTTATTATATAGTTAATTTAATTATTTTATAATATTATTTTTTATTTTTCTATTACATATACATTTTTTCTTATATATACATTTTATGTACAATTTTTATTGCAATCCTTTTTTTAAAAATACATTCCTGCATTTTTGCGATTCCAAAGAAAAACATTACAGCCTTGATAACGCATTAGTTAATACTATTGATCTTTCATATTTCCACCAAATTCAACTGTTGTGCATTCCGATATCCACATCATGATTTATGTATAATATTTGTTTGAAAAGAACAATATTCATTAAATCTTTTTCAACGCAATTCATTTAATGAAGGACAATGTTTTGTTTCTAAATCAATAACATTATCTAATGCAAATATTCTCTTAATCGAAAAGGCTTCCTCTAAACCTTTACAATAAAAATTTGAATTCTTTGCACATAATTGATATACAAGGTTCCGTATGAATGATACAGTATATCAATGTTGCTATCCCACTTCAAACCTTGTAAATTTAATTTTAAGCAATGAATTTGTTTTTGGTAACCTAATGATAATAAATTACATTCCAATGGTAATTTTATCAAGCAATGAAAATTTACTGTGTCATCGCACGTGGTTAGACAAAAGTCACGAATAATAAATTGGTTATCAGGCATTTTAAAACTTGAATATCGATAATATATTGTTTTACGCATGGTGGAATTTCATTTGTGTGCTGAATAAGAAAGGGTATAATTTGTCCAACAAATTCTGTATTTTTTAAAAGATTACATGCTTCACGCACAATCCACATAAATGAGATTTCACTATATTCTTGTTCAAACTCTTCAAAGAGTTCACTAAGTGTTTTATCAATAGGTAAGTACTTCGTTGCAAATGTTCCAGTATTATGAACGTGAGCACAATCATTAAGAATATTTAATCTGTAATCCACGCCTTCAATTAGATTATTACTTCTAAGTGTATTTTATAGTTTTTAATACAGATGTCACATTAATATTTTCAGCAGTACATAACACACATGAAACACTAGCAGTATTCGAATACATTTTTCAATCCGGAATATCAGATTTCTTAACAAAACGTCCAGTAATTCCAGGAAATAGTCTATATCATTTAAGAATTTCACATATGTTTCATAACATTTTTCCCTTGTTAATATTACGATAATATGTGTCTTTGTATGCAGGTAAAACACATCTTCTTCAACACTAGGGCTTGCTTTAATACTCCAGGCACGCTTTTCCAATGACTTTGGGGGTACATTCATAGAATCACGAGCATAATCATGATAGGATACTTCTCTACAACCATCACATATTACTGTATCGTTGTAATCCCAATTTTCAATAATCTTTTTTATTCATTCATGGCCCACTTTTTGACTATTACAACAACAGTCTAAGCACCAAAATCTCGTTGGTCTTGATAATACAGGTGGAGATGTTGGTGAGGTTTCTGAAACTGTTAGCACAGGTGATTCTATTGCGTCAATATCAAATTCTTCATCTGACGATGATTCGTATATTTCTGTTTCAGCATCAGACGATGATGCCTCAATGTTAACATCGGAAGGTTCCTCCTTCTGAAAGGACTGCATCATGTATCTAAATATATATTTTCTTTTATAATATGTATTTAAAGTTTACATAGTCACAATGTAATCACGTGTTCGCACTTCGAGGCACCAAACTTCTATTCCCAGACGGTATTCTATGATGTTAAACTTCTTTTCTATTGACTCTCGACATCAACACGTAACAGTAAGGTCATTACCCTAAAATACCAACTTTCACTTCCGTCCAACTGGGTTCCAAAAGCCCGCGAAAAACCTCCGTTAGTCTCTTGAGTTCACCAGGGAAAGACTAATCCAAAGACTGCTCCACATCCTGCTATGAGTATTCTTCAAGTAATATTTTACATATAAAAAATGAATAAGGATATGTCTTGCATGAATAAAGTTTATTCCCTCCCAAATTTTAAATATGATCACATCATAGTTGTTCCACCAGTTATGTAAATGAGCTTTATATCGAAGCGAGAAAACAAATAATTAATAGGTTCACACATTATATTCGTGTAAATAATTACAAGAAAATAAAAGTTCTGTACATGAGCTACAGGGGCAATATTTAAAATAACTACAATCAAATTTTTAAAAACGAGATTCCAAAGAAACGATAGAATACATAAGCAGAGTATGGTATGCATACGAAAAATAAAAAGTTTCTCTATAAGGTCAGAGGCTACAGGTACCATTCTTTATTGGTGTCACAGGAACCATTCTTTATAAGAATCAGGGGCTATGGGGACCATAAGGGTCAAGTTTTAACAATAACATTTTCATACTTATCTAGAATCGAACGTTGAAAATAAGGGAACAGCTACTTTTTTAATACGTTCACACTTTTTAGTATTTCCTGAACGATTCATCGGTTCACTCTCAATTTTAACAACGAAGTTGTTTCAGAACTAAAATAATTAAAATTAGGGGAAATTAGCTGAGCTCCCTATGGAATTTTAATATGATCACACAAAGGGTTCGAGTAATTTACTACGAAAAATGTTGTGAGTGGGTCAGGGGCTACAGGTATAATTCTTTACAAGGATCAGGGGTCATAGAACTGTTCTAAAGGAAGGGGCACTCTTCCGAAGCCACGGACCATGCTCATGGGGGCTACAGGAAGCAAAAAAATCATCATCCTCATCCTAGTGTCATTCAACCTTCTCGGAAAATCCTCAGTTACTTTTACCTATGTACCAATTAACACTACAAGACTTACTTATAAAACATTTTAAAATCATTCGTACATACTACTTATCTTACAGGTGTGTCGGCAAAAGCTTTTGATGTTTACAATTCTGGAAACTTCTACCAATACTAGATCTGTTCCAAAATTAATTTTATAAGTTTTCAACCACTTTCCCATGACCCGATCACAAACAAACAGACAGTATTACTTTCAATACGGGTAAAAATAATAAAAAATATCTCTTTCCCCATAAAAAGGAATTTAAGAGCACTGGAACACTTATTTTTAATGAGGAGTTTTATGCACAGTTTAATCTACCTTATTCATTGATTTACGTGATACTCTATTTTGGATAAAATATTTGAAACACCTTTCCATCTTTACGTCTTTTCACATTTAAAAGAAAATGATTTCTTATTGATTACTCTCATAATGAAAGGAGTTTCCTCTCTAAGTATCGTGTTTCTATGTGCACTAAAAGACAGTGAATTTCTTTTATTCTTCCATATAATAAAACATTTTGCTCCCTTCCCCTTAAACAAGTGCAATTTTCGGAAAGTTGAAATGCGCGTCTCCTTTGTTTGTAAATAAGAGTCTATATAAGGAATTTCACATCTCCAGCTTTAGCGAATTCTTGCATGAAGCACTTTCTGTATAAACAATATTTAATCTTAGTATTATAGAAATCTGCCCCTTACCTTTTCAGAAAAAACTTTTCGCAGATGTTGAAATATATGTTTGATGTTTATTTAAGAGTTTATATATCTATTTTCACATAGCATGTCCTTAGAATGTTACTTTCTTAATGAAGAAAGCGAACTTTACATGCTATAGAATCGACACGAGTTTTCCATTTTAGGAGCGGAATTTTTGAAAAAAGGTTGGAATACATTTTCAATTCCTTTTGTATGAGTTTATATACTGGTTCATTTTGGGCACTTTCTGAAAGTGGAAAATAATATATATATATATATATATATATATATATATATATATATATATATATATATATATTACGAAATCGACCCCAGTTTTCCCTTTTAGGAGCAGTATTTTCCAAAACACATAAATATGTGTTCCCTTAATTTTATATAAGAGTTTATAAACTGAGATTTTCATTACCAACTTTAAAAAACCCCACAATCGGCACTTTGGACATAAATAAACAGACGTTTCAGTATCATAGAAACAGACCTTCACATAGGTTTTGCCATTCATATTCAAGCAAGGCGCTTGCAATGTTCGTCAACTGCCACACGTAATTTTTCTGCTGGTTCCCTAACCGTAGTTTCGGACTGCAACAATATTAATCTTATGGGCTCAAAACGGACCACAAAATGTTGAATAGAACAATAACGACACGGTTTTTTAAAAAAAAATCAATGATAACTGGACAATCTACACAAAATTTGGAATTGAACAGTGAAATCAGCACGTTTCTAGCACTTGTATTCTTTGAGATCTTATCGTCGAAAGGATTGGGGACCAACATATATACCTAGCATTTTAACATATAGATCAGCTGAACCTGCGCTCTCTACACAGCGCAACATTCACGTATGAGCATGAATCTCCTTGTTATTCTTCACCTCTGTACATGTCCCTTTGCAGACACAAGTGGAAGACGTCTTTATAAAGCTCGGCAAGAGGTACCGTAAAGAAGAGATTTTTTTCGATTACTTTTTCAATATATCGCACCGTTTGCAAGATTTGTGCCTATTACCGGTTGGAGTTTTCATATATGATCAGTGCTTTCTTTGTTCTTGCATGCAGTATGTAAGAAGCAAATACATAAACTAACTAACTCTATGGCCTATGGAACCCGGAGGTTCAATGCCGCGTTCATAAAACTCTCCACTGACTTTATCCTTAGCCAATTGGATCCAGTTTTTATTTCTGCGAGATCCATCTTAATATTGTCCTCCCATCTACGCGAAGGCCTTCCTAATGGTCGTTTTCCGGCTGGTCTTCCAGTTAAGATTTTGAAAGCGTTCCTTCTTTATTCCATCCTGGCCACATGACCTGTCCACCTGAGCCTCCTAGATTTGATGACCCTAACAATGTTTGGTAAACCGTATGAATTATGTAGTTCCTCGTTATGAAGTTTCCGCCATTCCCCATTACCGTTTCTCTTGGGTCCTGGGCTTCGTCTTAGAATTTTGTTCTCAAATACTTTCAATCTATGTTCTTCCTTTCGAGTAAGCGACCATGTTTGGCAACCATACAGAACAACAGGCATGATTATCGTTTTATATATTTTACACATACAATAAATTATAATGTCAGTGATATATGGTGTTCATTGGGCAGAACACTCCAAACAATAAAGATTTATCTTAGACTGAAGAAATGGTTATCCCTCGTTTTTCATTATAATTTGGCCATGAAACAAACGCCTGAGATATATGCAACCCCTATATACATAATTATGTGGTGTGGGAATATATAATGGGTAGGATATGATGCTTTAGTTCTTATTTTTTTAACTTCAACACTTCCAGTATACCCGTAAGAGTGTAATAAATAATGACCATGTATTTAAATATTCAGTTAGAACTGGACAATCTACGCAAAATTTGCAATCGATCAGTGAAAACGTTATCTTTCTAGAGAATGTAGTTTGCTGATCTCGCTGTCGAAAGAATTGGTCACAAACATATAAACGTCTACAAACATATAGTTTAAAACTCCAAAGATGACAGCACAATTCATTCGCATTTATATCTGAAAATGTTTATTAACATGCAAATTATTTGAACAATAATTTAAAAGGATAAACTTTATGAAATTATCTTTTTAAATAATTTATTTAAGGTACACATACTTTAAAATATGTGTTTTTGTTATAAACGTGAAATCACAAATAACCGTAAATCAAAGGTGTGAAATCAAAAGTTAGAGGTTGGAGATGAGGCGCTTTCATCATACTTACCTTTGAGCTGAACCCAGCCTGTCTTATAACTGTTAATCTGATAGCGAGGATCTGGTGTAGCAATACGCATCTCTGAGCATCCCAGACATACGTTATTTAGAGGAATGACGGAAGTTGACGCTTTCAGAGGGTAGCTCATATTTTTGATTATCATCATCACTCATCTCATACTCGGACTTAGCCCACCAGGCGGTTTACACTATGGCGGACAATGGCACCGACCATGGCAAACGCAATATCAACAGACACACTTTATCAAGTATCATCCCTGCGCCTCCTGGTTGCTCCACTAAGGTGGAAAAAAGCAAGGTTCAGTCACAAACCACTTCTGGTCGTACCAGAAACTTATCTCAGAGCTATATTACCTCTGCGTCTTCCCGCTCTTCAATCAAGCAAAGTTATTTTAACCGCTTGCAATTCTCACCAACTGCAAAGAAAGCACACACTACACCAGATAGAGTGAACATGGAAACAGATTTTACTGCTGCTCAGCTTTACCTCGCTCTTCATCTCAATCAATTTACTCGTTTCTGTTGACCAACTTCGATTCACGTTTCTCGACTGAGAAACAAGTTGCTCTAAAACTGCGCAAGTACCTTCCTCGTGCTTCATTCAAAGAAATAATCAATACTAGGAAAAGCTCCATTTTCAAGACAGAAGGTGCAATTAGCACTATAAACAACAAAGTACCTATAGATACCTTTGGCAGAGATGCTAAACTCACTAATCTCAGTGCATTTCAACGCAAGCAAATACCACCACCTCGCCGTCCTCCCCTCCTTTCCGTGGTGATTCGCGGTGTTGATCCTTTTTATAGCGATGAAGAGATTCAGGAGGAACTTACGTACGAAGAACACAAACTCCAGAAGGTTATACGAATTAGAATAAAATGAAATAAAATCTTTGAATTTTACGTCCCACGATTATGCCGGTTAGGCTAAAGGAGACGGTGATGGTGAGTAATGAATGAAATGGTGGAATGAAGAAAGTGGGAGGAAACGGGAGAAACCCAAGAAAACCCACGCACACGGTGTTTGTCCACCACAAAGTTCACTTGGCGGGGACTGGGATCGATCCCGGGACCCCTAGCACCAGAGGTGAACGCTCTACCACTGAGCCACGGCGGCCAACACGAATTACAAACGCTGCAGGCCCCACGTACATTGTTCGAAGACTAACTCCTTCTCAAACCACCATACATTCTCTTCTGACTAATGTGGTATACATTTATAACAGAAGACACAGCACCAGTACCACTTCAATGCGAGAAATGCCAGACATATAATCAACACACTACCGCAACATGTCCAAATACCACTGTTTGCGGCTACTGTTCTCGTGAACACTCCACTCGTGCATGTCCATAATCTACAACCACCACCGAATTGTTACACTTGCCACGAACAACATCCGACATATAGTTACAAGTTCAAGGGCAACCTGCCCCTACCGAGGCTTACCCTGAGTACGTGGCACCATTAAGTATATATAACTATTCTGCAGACGTTCCATAATCACTGTACTCTTCTATAACAGTGCGCAATATGCTTGCCTTTCTAACGCTTACTCTTCAAAACACAACCATTTCATCGTTCGCATGTCTTAAAACAAATCACCCACTCAGCAAAAGAAATATTCCATGTTACATTTCATGCTACTTATTCTGGTCAAAATGTCTATTTTCTACAGCTCCTTTAGAAACTACTCTCTAACCTACTCATCATGGATATAGTCTCTATGTTTCTCAATATTAGATCCATTTGTCAGAATAAAGCTTTATTTGAAGCTCTGTTACTGGAGAAAAGAGCTGCAGTGTTTATCCTTAACGAAACTTTTCTCACTCCCTCCATGACTTGTCACTTTTCTGGATATATACTAATTCGACAAGATAGCACCCTTCGTAGGAGGCGAGCAAATGGAGGAACAGCAATGGGATTTTCTCCACGTATCCCATCACGTCGACACTTTTGTAGGCTGCCAGATCTTCCAGAACATCTTATAATTACTTTATACTTCTGTAATATAGCCATAACTGTTGGTACTGTTTATATCCGACTTGGAAAGCCGCTACCTACTACATTCGTACAACACTTTTCCGATAATTATAAGAGATTCATTATTATGGCCGACTTCAACATGCACAGCAGATCAGAGAAAAAAACAGACCTACCTTTCAAACCTTTGTCACAACTCAAACGATTGACATCATTCATGATCTTCCAAAACCCACTAGGCCTGTATCACAAAGCACACCAGATATTGTTATTACTTCTGCTAATCTCGTTTCACAAATCCATATTGATGTTCTCGATCCATTAGGAAGTAACCATGTTCCGATCAAATTGTAACTCAGTACTCAAACTACGTCTCCCTCTCCAGAATTTCAGAGAACTAGCGTCCGTTTTGACAAAGCCAACTGGGAACGATACCGGACATATTTATCGACAGCAGTAGAACCTTTATAACCCCCTACATCAGAAGTCGAACTGTATCATGATATTCATACCATCACAACTTCAATCCAAGAAGCAAGTTCACTTTACATACCAGTAACTACATCAACGCCTTATCGATCAACATTACCACCAGAATATCTCACATTTATCACTCGCCTTGACAATTTTATCGTGACTAACAACGTACAAAAAATCTAGAATTACTCCGTCATCACCGGCAACTTCAGAGGATGGTCAAGAATTACATCTGTGTTTACAAACTACGGTGTTGGGTTAAAACCTGAAATTCTCTCTCTGACGTCACTCATTCTAGCAAGTACTGAAAACATTTTAATGCTCTTTGCGGAAAACATACTAAAATACCATATCCATTATTAAATGGTGACTTACCTATACAAGCAGATTCCGCCAAAGCTGACGCTTTTGCTGATTTCCTCCAAGATATCTTCACACCACTCAGTCACACATATTCATATAGACATCCAGCTGACACAGTCAATCCATCTTGTCCTTCATTACCACCTCATGTCCCTCATACTCTTCCGGAAAATGAATCTCTAACAGAGCCAATCACAGTTCAAGATATCAGTACAGTTGTTCGCAAGTAAAGGAATAGTGCACCTGGATTTGATACAATAACCTATCGCCATATAAAAGAAAGCCCGCTTATATTGCTTACTTTGTTAGACACGATTTTTTCTTTCATTCTGCGTACTGGCTATTTTCCTGCCACCTGGAAAACTTCTAAGACGTTAATGTTTCCAAAACCAAAGAAACCTCCTGCCAACTTATCATCCTACCGCCCAATTCAATTAACGCCTACTTTCAGTAAAATCCTAGAACGTATTCTAGTAAGACGTCTGCGTGCATACATCGAAAGGCGCCAGATACTTCCCATACACCAAGCAGGATTTCGCCCAGGTTCATAGTGTTCAGAAACTCCCTCCACCGCTATCGTTACTTTATACTCTCTTCTGCTACACTCTACCCCCTGACGACTTAGACCAGGAACTCCTCACAGACTATCAAGTTCATGATCATCTTCCACTCATATTTCCATCATTTGCACACTGAATCCATCTGCTACTAACAGGGCTCCCATTGTGTACATTGAAGCCTAGAGCAGCCTCTAGGCGAGAAGATAACTTCATCTGTCTGACTAACACTTTTAGTGTTGTGATGTGATAGCACACCTCGTCTCATCCCTCATTTTCATCATTCACAATCTATATAAGTATGATATGCCTTATCACTAGGTATCCATTATTACTTCCATATTTCTGCTGTTCCAGTTCTGTACAATATTAAACTAACTGCAATTTCCTCGTTAATTTCCTACCAAATGTTAAGGATCGGAATGATCCTTAAGACCTTAGCAATTATTATAATAAAAAACTTCTACGAGACCGTCACACAATCCCTTAGATCTTCCATTTATGCAATACTCTTCCCTAAGACCCTCTAAAAGGGTGCTAGTCATTATGACTAGCTATAACGAACGGACGAACGAACGCTCTTTCATTACTGTTGTAGCATTTTATTATTGTTATTATTATTATTATTATTATTATTATTATTATTATTATTATTATTATTATTATTATTATTATTATTATTATTATTATTATTATTATTAAAGTATTGTGCGTTTCGGCAAGTCCTGGGACTAAAAACGTTTTTTTTTTCAATTTTAGATTTAGGTCTGGAAATGTATCTTCCACGTTTTTCGATCCTCAGCTTCCTCTTTCAATTACCAATATTTTCTTCTGTTTCTCAAATCATCGATCAGTTCTGTTCTGTTCTTTTTCTTCGTATTCCTCGCTCTCCTTCCATCTTTCCGTTTATGGCGGTATGAAGAAGACAATTTCTTCGCAAGATGTGTCCAATCCAACCGTCCTTCCTACGAAAGCTGCTGGCTATTAGTGTCCTTTTCTCTACTATCCTTTTTAAAACATCTTCGTTTGCTGCTCTCTCTGTCCATTTTATCTTCTCCGTCTTCCTTCAACTTTTATAAGTAAACAAATAATAAGACAAATGACAAATTAAATGTGGTCTATATCAGAGTCATTGAATCTTCATTTACTTGTACTCAATCTCTGAAGGCAATAACTCGTTTCGTCGATACCAAATTTCCGATGCTTGTATTAAATGACTTAGAAGTAGACAATGGCTTATTTGTTGATGAGAGATAAGTGTTCTTTGCAGAAGCGAATTTATATTAAACGTTGCCCTACAGACTAACGTAGAATCCGAACCATATGAACCCGGGAATCGAACCCGTGGCTCCCACAACAAAGTCGCACTAACTAACTGCTTATCCATGAGGGAACTCACATTTCATAACATAAAGAAATGTGAAAAATAATACTTTATACTTGAAGAGTTTAATGAAGATTATGTTACAAACATTATGAACAATTCTGTGATAAATCCAGCAGTGGTTAAGAATAAAATAAACTCAGTGAAGTGCAAAGTATTGAAAGTTAGCGAAAGTATTCTTCCTTATATGCTGAAACACAGGTTTCTTGAATAGATATGTGACATTTCACCTTGAAATGTGCATCTTGACTTCGATTTTCAACAAAATCTGAAATATTAAGAACTTTAAGTATTGTGGAACTCACTTAACCGATTTAAGCCCTCCGGGTCGAAAACGACCCACTTACGTATTGTGTTACTGCTAAAGCTTATATATTTGCCCGCCGGCTCGTTTTGGACCCAGTATCATAATTAGCCAATGGGAGATCAGCAAAATGAAATGACACTAAATTCACCAAGAGTAGGTCGAAAACTATCTATTTTGCGAAATAAATCAAAATAGAAAACAAAAAAGATAAGGGCATTTAATTTTAAAGTACCGTGGCTATAATATTGTCTTTGCAAACTGATTAAAGTAGCGATAAATCCAAGGAGTGGCTCACTGAACCACCACTTCTTTCGCAATTCGTTTACTGTATATATCAACGTAACACATTATATTACTACATGTCGATGCGAGGTCTAAACCCATTTCTCCTGTGCATATTCAGTATTTCAGAAAGAATAAGTAACATTAACTTTTCGTTAGCAAATGTAGCAACTGATCGAATTTAATGATGACTAAAATAGAAAACTTTGCATGTTAAAACCTGTTTTTTGATTAAAATCCCTACATGAAACTTTTTTAAAGGTTTGTGAATATTTTGGAAGTTTTACAGAACCTTTGTTGTTATACGTAGCATTTTTTGTGTTTGATACGAATAAAAATTTCAAATAAAATGGTCTGCAGAGCAGCTTCAAGTATATACTTTTTTAGTTCTTATTGTAGTTGATTTAGGTTTAGCGTCCCATTGAGCAGTGATGCTATATGCGGCGTGGATCTTCAGCTTAAAGTGAATTCCGAACCATATGAGCTCTTGTCGGTAATTGAAGACCGTTTTTAGAAAAAGTTATCAGACCATAATCAGTTCTTACTAGTTGGAGTTGTAACCACTGTTGTATTATAAATGCTCTTGGGAAGCAATGATGAAACTTGTTAAGAATTTCATGATCTGGAAGCAGTCAAACCAGTGACCCGGTGAAAAGCAGAACCGGGAACGATGAAACATTGCTATACACATGCAGAATTTGTATGAAACTGTTTATCTAATTCTAGGCTTTCCTGCTAGTCTAG
Source organism: Thermobia domestica (assembly GCF_964235325.1). Taxonomy (NCBI): domain Eukaryota; kingdom Metazoa; phylum Arthropoda; class Insecta; order Zygentoma; family Lepismatidae; genus Thermobia; species Thermobia domestica. The sequence goes on along the minus strand of NC_137454.1, from coordinate 269,740,353 downwards.
TGTTTAGATGGTATTCCCGATGAATATCACTATTTTTTTCTTTCACTACCATTTATTTTCATAATAATCTCTCTCCTTTAGGCTAAAGGGCATAATAGTGGGACGTTATACTATTTTCTCATTTACATTAATTTTATTTCTTAAATAAAATTCTAACAAACACGATTTTGTTCTCTGCCCTCTCTTATGATTAAACTTGTAATTTTCTTTTTCTCTTGATGTGTGCTTCTTTGTGTCAAATCGTTACGCTGAAAGATTCTACAAGGTATATAAGGGTATAAATGCGAGAGACTTACACAAGAGATAAACTATATGACTTTCTTATAAGGGATCGTTAGCATATATTCAAACGAGTCTGTGTAATACTTGTTATGCAGAGTGTAAGAGATAGCACTAATCCCAAATAATGATTTGTAAAATTATTTTTGGTAGTTTGTTTTCTAAGCTAATACATGCTTTTTCAGTATAGGAGAACAAGTATACAAAAATTATGTATGAAATTTTCAATATTAAGAAATGTCACACAGGGAATGAAACACACAGATATTCTAGTTCAATTAGTTGAAATCATTAATGTTATAAAATGCTGTAGAAATGGTATTTGGTCTACTTCTGGGCCGTCATATCTGTTAGGGTCGCAAAGTTTGTCTGGGTCACCATGTTTGTCCGAGTGTGACCAGATCTGGAAAGCAAGACCCAAACTCATTTGACGTGGAAAAGTCGTGACCAAAGTGACCCAAGTGACAACAGTAAGAAATTATTTACTATGAAATAAGAGCATACGATATTAGTAGCAAGGACATATTTGCAAGGCGAGAAATCTAGACATTATATTGTCTGTATACAGTTTCATTTTCTTCTTTTATCGGAAGTACTGTTTAAGTTAGGTGCAAAATGTTAAATTATTAGATCATATCGCTATTGAAAGATGATAAGAAAAATATTCAACTAAACCTGATACAATTGTGAAAGGCGTATGGGAAAATCTTTTAAAGACTGTGCATGTAAAACGTCTGGTATTAGTATTTTGGAAGCTACGAGGTGAGGCAATTAAATAACGAGACTGCCCACCTCCTGTCGTGCAAGATCGTGGGGGGGGGGGAGGTAGCTAATAATGTGTTGTTGATCTTGAACCTTCATGAGCAGCCACTATTTGTTTCATGATTCCGAAAGCTTTTCTTTTCTTTGCAGGCTTGTATGAAGAGGACAGTGTTCTATAGTAGTGCCGGAATCATGGTGAACAGTAAAGTTGGGCAGCGCATTAACATCAAATTTCTGGTGAAATTAAAAAAAAAAAAAAACATCGGTGCAATGTTAACAGACGGGATTACACATGCTATGGTGATAATGATGGGTATACGGTGATAATGCTATGTCATGTGCGCGAGTTTTCAAATGGCACAAACGATTCTCAGAAAGTAGGGAGAGGTCGAAGATGATTAACGACCCGGCCATCCTTTGAGTTCAAGAACGGGCGAAAATGTTCAAAAAATTAATGAACTTGTGCAGAAACACAGGCGTTTGAGCATTCGGATGATCGCAGACATGACGAACATTAACAGAGATGGCAATTTAAACATGACAAAAGTTTGTGCAAAAATTGTCCCGAAAAACCTCTCCCAGGAACAAAAAGACATTCGAAAGACCATATGTTGTGACGTCATGGAACGACTCAAAGCAGAACCAGACTTGCTAACACGTGTCATCACGTGTGATGAAAGATTGATTTTCCAGTATGACCCCGAGACTAAGCATCAATCCATGCACTGGAAGACTCCCACATCGCCAAGAATGAAAAAAAACACGAATGAGCAAGTCGAAAGGTAAGGCAATGCTCATCGTTTTTTTTTTTTTTTTTTCGATATCAGGGGTGTTATCATGACTGAATGGGTGCCTTAGGGTCAAACGGTGAATCAGGCCTACTACAAAGAAGCCCTAATCAAGCTGAAGGAAAGAATAAGGAGGAAGAGATCGGATTTGTGAAAGAACGATGCATGGATCCTCCACCAAGACAATGAGCCTGCCCATAATGCCCTTTCTGTGAAGTAGCTTTTAGCAGCCAAGCGCATTCATGTGCTCGACCATCCGCCGTATTCCCCGGACCTGGCTCCCTGTGACTTGTATCTATTCCCAAAAGTGAAAAGTGCATTGAAGGGAACACATTTTCAGTCTGTGGAAGAAGTGAAACGAAAAACGGTAGAGTTGTTCAACAGGGTGACATCTGATGACCTACAACATTGCTTTGAACCATGGAAGGCACGTATGCGGCAGTGTATAGATAGGGGAGGGGAGTATATTGAAGGGGATAACAATCAATTGTAACTTGCTTTGCAATACATCACATTTATGACACCAGTCTTTTTATTTAATTGCCACACCACTAGAGAGGGAAGAAAATCTCTTCAGAAATGAAACTGAACGATGTTCCAGCATTGAAGTTTAAATTGTCACTAATGTGATAGATAACATACTAAATTTACAACTTGACTGTTTACAACATGGAAAATATTGTTATACAGGTTGAGTGGTAATTAGATGCATTCCTTGCAAGGGAATAGTCTACAAGTACTTTGGAAAATTTTCACTTATATGAACCGGGGATCGCAATACGTGCTAACGAAGAGGTGCGCCAGAAAGTTTCACCCTGACCATCTTCCACATGTCGTAGAGAAACGAAAATTTACATGTTTAATCCCGTATATCTATGTAGGTCATGTGTTAATGTACAGCTTGTAACTCTGCACCTTCCTGTGATATAGGTCCGAACTCGAAGAAAGATGCAGTGGTCCAAAATCCATTACTACACCTCAGAAAGCAGCGTAACAACATCGCAGACCTTCTTGCTGCTAGGAAATGACTGTATGGTTGGGAAGAGGTGGAATGAAGATGGTGTGTGATCAAGTGAAAACGCGAACCTTGACGGATTTCATGCCCAGGGTAGTGCACCTGTCTGTCCAACATTTGAACAGTGAACGGGTGCGTTCCTTTCCAGGAGACGGACACCCCTTGTTAGTATGCCACGCTCTGGGATTTCACAGAATCTTGCAACGCACGCAGCAGTGAGGCATAGTATATCCTGGTAATTGTGGTACCCTTTACTTGGAAAGCAAGTTGTAAAACCCCATGCTGATCCCAAATAAAATGATTATCTCTTTGGTCGCATAGTGTTGAACACGGACTTCCTTTGGTGGTGGTTCGTCGGCATGCTCTCATTGGTTTGACTAGGTTTTCCCTGGTTTTAATTACTCCAACTAGGTGAAGACAAGAATGGTACCTTCTAGAAGGCCAGGGCCGATTCCTTCCCAAATCCTAGACCCACCTAAGAGACCGATGTGACCCGGGAATTGAAGGTTCGAACCCTTCCTTGAGAAATTCATAAATTCCCTTGCATAAATAAATAGCATTCGAATAGCTCGTTTTAATAACTTGAAACAAAATCACGACCATTGCCGTACCTATTGCTCGAATGACAATCTAATGTTCTAAGTTTTCTACAAAGGTAAAAGTGTAAACCTTGGAAAGTCATAAGAAAATAACACCTTTAGCACTGTAGCACTAATTAAACCTTGTGAAAAATAGAAACAGAGGACGGCATGCTCATAAAAAAAATTATCCGCTTCCTGGAAAACAACGGGAATTACCAGTCAGCCTATATACGTCAGCTCTTAAAAACATATGTTTCATCTTCCAAGCATACACATAATCGGCCATATATAAAGTTACTTCGAGAAACACTGAAGCTCTGGAACTTTCACAAATACGATATTTTTCTTTGATATCTCTACGTTTCTCATAACCGCACATTACACAATTCATTTCGAATGGATTTACGTTTTGGGATGGCTTTTCTCGATGTGTGATATCTGATCGAACATTTTTCCTTTCCTGCTCAGTATTATCAAGTCCACCATCATAATCTTTTCCTCGTTTCCTAATCAAACTTTCCTCTAACTTCAGCAATGTCTTCCTTAAAGTGTACTGTTTGTAACATGTATTAGCGCAATGATAAACTCTATTCCTGGTTGCAATGCAGAAATTCTTTGATAAACTACATCTTTCCTTATTTCAGCACAATGGAGAATATTTCCCCTTAAAGAGACTCACGTACATTGTTTTTCCTTTCGTAGCTTGTGGACAGATAATACATTTGTTAATGTCAATATAGATACTAGTCTCATGATCTTTCATTCTTTCTGCTGCCAATTTAATTCCAACTAACGATTGAGATGAATAAGATTTCGATGCCAGGGCACAGAATGTTTCTGATCGTTACAAGTTCAATATTTCATATAGCCTGAAACAAAGAAAAATATAATTAGTAAGATCGTGGTTTTCGTCATGGGCGTGTAACGCAAAAATCCTATTTACTTTTCTAGTATCTCATCATGTATTCTTTTTCCCTCCCTCTCTCTCTCTCTCTCTCTTTTTCCCAGCTATGCCACGACGAAGACGAATCTATCCATACCCATATATCTGCACGGCCGAAGCTGGGAACGGCAGACGAAAAATATAGGTACCGTAAAAAGAATAATGTATTAATAAATGTGTGTATTAATTAAATGAGGATGGTGAACTTGAAACTAGCCTTGTATGCAAATGAAATCCTATTTCATAACATGTGATACATATAATGATAATTTCATACAAATTACAAGGGAAATAACATTAATTGCACATTTGGAAAATCCCTATTTTTCTTTAATTTATACGGCCGTTGGTAAACCTGTGTTGTATATAAACGTAAGGTGGCTAAGTAATCTTCGACCGTTCAATCTGTCTTGAGGTTGTTGCGGCCCCAGCACCGAAGCTTGAATAATTCCAAAGGTCTGCTGCCGTGTTCTGTGAGCGGTGATCCAAGTTTACGCTCTCACATCCAATGCTCTATACCTGATTTGTGGGTATCTCCAACTAAGTACTATTACTCAAAATATAAAAATAGGGAAGAACATCAAAGTATTGCACAATTTGCTATCCGTAGTGCTTCACTAATCATAACACTTCCACTAAGCTGAGAAGTTTAGTCTCACGCATACTAAATTCTTTTTACACTCAAATGTAGTAACTTAATTCTCTAATAATAACTTAACTTTTGATGCTCAACCCGTACATGGGAGCGTATATAGAGAAACGACATATGTCAACTAAGAACAACGCACCCAACATACGTTCGGGGGTGCTTTACCGAGCAACGACCAAAACAGGTTGTGCGTCCAAGCGAGCATAAACACCACTGGAGGTTTCTTTAGCTAACTATAGTATGTATATGGCCAACCGGGGAAATCCCGATTTCGCTCGTAACATAGAGTGCAAAATCATGACTAAAAATATCGATGAGTCTTCCTCGTGGAAGGAAGCTTGAGCGATTATCTTCCTTTCTTTACCATATTAGGGAGACCTGGGCGATTTGATTGAAGCCCAAAGCACCAACACATAGACTTGTGAGGGAAGCAGTTCTTTTACATACGAGGTTCGTTTAGTAAGTCCAAACATTGACATGTCCTGTTTTGATGAAAAGCAATAAATGAGCTCCGGAAACCGGTGACATTAGAATTATTGGAATACATATTAGCTGAATAAATAATATTAAACATAAATTGGGCCTTTTGCTATCATCCTGAAAGTGAAAATAATACTTTTTAAATATCAAAAGAAATTCGTAACTCCAGTAACAATAATATTAATAAAGATTTGAATGTAAAGTGATTAGTTTATGCTAAATATCGCTTTATTTTACAGAAAATAATCAGACTACTGAATAAGTTATGCTACGCTATGTTTCGGTGTCCAGTGTATTTTTAGGAATTACAGCCGAAATGCTAAGGTAACTAAGGTGGAAAGGCATTTAAAAAGGTTCGAAATGATTTACTGCATTTGTAAACGTAATATATATTTTTTCAAAGTCAAGGTTTGGAGCTTTAAATGCTTTAATGAGTCAGTCAAATGCTTACATGAACTATTTTCCCGTACTCTGCATTACTACACGCGGCAAAAGACAATCCTGCAAAAAAATGTATTTTTTTACTAAGATACATAATATATATCGTGAAATAAACTTCTGTCATTTCACTTTTATTAAGATGCCTGTCCCACAAGGAGAAGGAGTTTTCAATGTGTGCCAAAAATAGTGTAGGTCCCGATCCTGATATTAGGAAGAAGAAGATAGGTATACACCCGGTATTAAGAAGAAGGACATGTGCCCCAACTTCCCTGGAAAAGCAGCTTTTCAAATGAAGAAGGGCAATGGCCGTCCTCTTTTCTTACCAGTACATCAAAAAAAAAAAAAAAAAACATAAGAATGTCTATCTAATAATCATGGGAAAACGAGTAATAATTTTGATTTTTTTTTTTTATTGCGTTAGCACTTGGTTTTCCTCATGTCACCTTAAGTAACATGTGTATCCTAAGCGGAAGAGAAGTTTAAAAATTAATGCAAAAATTAAAATTTCACAGAATCCCTTCAAATTAGGGAATGAAACTCAGTATAAGCTCATTATTTAAAAATAAAGAACACTTATTCCATCTTTTTCTGGAAAATTCACATTTACGAGGTAAAGGGGTAATTTCAAACAACTTTTCGTACGCATTCAAATCGACATTATCTGTATAATCTCGGAAAAATGGCAACATCATCTGAAATTTGTTTTCATGAATATAACAGTTCCCGAGCCGGTGTTTGATAATGTCAGTTTTGATTTTTTTTTTATTTAAGGGTCCCTTTCAGCAGCAGCGAAGCCATATGAGATATAGCTCATATACTAGTCAAAGGGCAATATACTAATCGCTTACCCACAAGGTAGCTCAATGTTACTTATTAAATGAACGTTCTTAGTGAGGAAGAAAGGCACAAAATTATGTAAAAAATAGAGTATCTTACTAGCTCATTAAGTTTCGGCAATGAAACTCGGAATATAAATTGGCTATTATAATAACAACCCGTTTCTCAGTGTCCTCGAAATGTTCCCTTCTAAAGATAAGAGTAAACGATTCTATTTAAATTTCTCATTTTATGTTCAGAAAATGGCCAAAATAAGATGGCAGTAGAAATGTTTGAAAATGAATATTTGAATACGTTCCTATTTAACACTTAGGTTCATCTGATATTTTATACTTCGATTGCAAAGCGTATCTTAAGCGGGTAAGGGGCATTATATACAGTTTTAAAATGTTCTTAGTAGACCTTTCCTTTTCTTGTAAAGGACGTGTATCGACTGGGTCCCTAGATCATCCGAACTGAATCTCATGGAACATTTATGGAAAGGAGTTGCTAGATCTCTACAGGAAAATTGACCTGCAATGCAACCCACCAAGGAAAGGTGACGAGCTATGGTAGGTAGTTTTTAGGGAAAAAGTGGCACAAGCACACCGATACGTCTCCAGTTTATTTAACTCCGTACGAAGGCAACTAACAGCTGTAATATAATGGGGAGAACACACGATAAAGTCACAGCCAACAGGAAAAGCTGTTTAGTTAACCACATAATTGCATCCATTTTTCCTGTAAATTGATTTGAATTGAGACTTATAATTTCCCAGCGTACTTTTATAGTATATAACGATTATTTGGTTTTAACTGGCTCAATGATTCTGATGGGCAAGTGTAAGTTTTCTTACTTTCAAGGTTTGATTACTAGTTGAGTACTTTTTTCGTTTTAGTTGTTTCTCATTCATTTATTGTGTGGATAAAGTATTACTGTCATCACAACAAAACAGATGAACCACTTAAAATAATTTTTTATACCATACTGTATTTAGCAATTGGCTCCATTAGTGTTTCCATCATGTTATATTCGTTGCCATGTACACCATAAGAGGAAGAAGTATTTAAAAGATATGCCGAGAATAAATTCTCACTCGAGTCCGTTATGTTAGAGAGCTGAACCAGATATATAAAAACCTTATTTTAAACGACGGGGAGCACATTCTCCATCGGCTTCAAAAGATCAGATAATATAAAATTTCAGGTGGAAGTAATAACAGGTTGAAGTTTAGAATTAGAAGTCATTGAGAAACAGAATTTGATGCGCGAATGAAAACCACTTCTTACAGGGCTTGAAGACATAAACAACTGATTAATAGATTATCTACGTGAACCGATCGGATAGTTCTTGCACGTATCTAAACTGTTTCCTTGCGCTCTAATTGCAGCTGACCAATCACAAGTAATTGATCACAAGTAATTTAACAACCACGTTCTCACCTCGTCATGCAATCTGAAAAAAGAGAGAACAAACAGAACTAAATGTTTCAGTGCCGTTTATTATAAATAGATGAACGTACCTGTAACATAGTAAGTTTTTTTTACATTTCATTGCCCCAATTACGTAGCAAGTTCGTAGATATGCTTTAAAATTACTCACAAGAAGAGTCTAGTCCATGATGGCACGCTTCAGTTTGTGATCACATTTCTAAGCCAATGCACGATGAATCCGACGAATCTTCTCGTAGAATTTGTCCTTTCTTCCAGTTCAAAGAATTTACTAAACTGACTTCCAGGGAGAACATATAGACCGCATTATGTTGCGATTTCTATTGAAGAAAATGACTTATTCAGAAATTTTTGTGTCAGTCCATAATCAGACGTCCATTACCTTCAGGTACACCTTGACAAGTCCTTTGTTTCACTTATATTCTTGATCACACCCCTTTTTAGTTATAAAACACTTTGTGGGACAGCTT